>NW_003314307.1:194118-314270 GCF_000143415.4 Selaginella moellendorffii | reverse complement strand
TGGGTGGGGGGGGGGGGGGGGGCTGCGGGGGGTTCCAAAAGTATAGTAGGGAGAGTGTGGGGGTTGGAGTACCGTAGAGCCAGTTTGGCTAGGAAAGGCCAGTTTGGCCCAGGAAGGCCAGACCCAGTGTTGGGTGATGAGCTGACCACTGGGAAGTCCAAGACTAGAGTGAATACGGACCGACAAGCGGGGTAGCTTGGTGAAGTGTTCAAGAGCCGGCTCTAGTTCCCCCGGGAGATCGACTGGCCGATGCTCCCAGTCCAAGTGTGGGTGGCACTACCTACTTGGATACCAGGCGTGGCTCAACGGAACCTCGCTCTAAGCCCATGGCTAGAGCACCCAAGGGCGGAAGGCGGGGAGAGTACCCAGGTGGCTCGCGTAAGGCCACGGTGTTCCGAAATGTTGTCCCAAAGGCCTAAACTGTGGAAAGGAAGAGGAGCAATCCTCTAGGGTAGTGACCAAGGACACAGTCGTGTGGTGTGGAAGTCCTAGAGGACCGTGGGACTTAGTGGTCGGGCCTGTGGGCCTCGATCCAGTGGCAGTGTTGGCAAACACGGCCAGGGGTAGAAAGGGACTTAGTGGAGACTGACAGAGGGATATTGGGGAAGGTTATTCCCCTTGTCGGTGGGCATCCTAAAGATGCTAAGGAGTGGATCTGAGATGACCACTCATGGAGGGATTGCCTAGTCTTGGAGAGCCAAGACTGTGATGCAAGTGGTATTGGACTACCAGTGTGGCAAAGGTGATTGGGCATGGCCTTAGCGTAACAGGCTGCCATGTCGGTGGTACCTTTGAGTGTCGGTCATGGGATTGGACACGTGGAGCACTTGGACCAAGTGCAAATGTTGAGTGGCATAGATGCCATTCTCGGGGCTAGCAAGTCCCAAGTCCTGAATTGGACTTATGGAGGTGGTGAATGAGACTCTTCCAAGTGGTCGGAGGTGTGGTTAAGTGACTAAAGTAGAATGGAAAATTTAGTCGCTTACAACTTGGTATCGGAGTTGTTCCTTAGTCCGACTTTTATTGGTGCTCAAGTATATCACCACTGGTGTTTGCATCGGAAGGTCCGAGGAGTGGGCCTATCCTTGAGGAGTAGCAAGTCGGGAAGACATGGCTCTCCATTACAGTTCATGTGTGAACTTGTAGGTGAGGTGGTGGATAGAAAAGGGCCAATAATGGAACGACTTTGGGATCTTGGGAACAGTATAAGGGTTTCCTCAGAGAGATGAGGATGTGATCCAGATGAGCGTTTGATGCAGCAAATGAGCTAATGTAGTTGTGGTAAACAACTATAGTTGGGATCACGGGGAAGATGCAGACTCCAAAACAATAAAGGAATCACAAGATTACCCTTATATGGTTGAGGCTGGTACTCATAAATTTGAGTCCGGAATTGTTGACCGTGGGAGGTTAAATACAAAAGAGGACACCAGTCCTTGAAATGGTAAGCGGGGCTACCTTTAATAAATGCTAGAACAACCCAAGGAGTTGAGGGTGTACTTAAAGATGAGTTGCTATTCTCATCACATGGACAAGTAGTCCTAAGGGGCAAAGGTTAGCCCCAAGAAAATCATCAAGTGTCAGAGTAACACTTGCAAAGATTGTCCTTGTGAGTAGGACATGAATACAAGAAGTTGTATTCTAGAGAGTTGGTACCTCTAAGACTGAGACCTCGCAGGTTCTTGGATTAGCAAAGTCCAAAATGCTAGATGACTCAAGCGGAGTCAGGGAATGGTCCTAAGGGATTGATTGGAGCATTTGAACTGAAGTGTATAGTGCCCCATGAGGTATGGGGAGGATCATAAGATCCAAGTATGAGAACAGTAGGTATCTCATTGATGGCAGAATGTGCCATACTAAAGTTGTGGGAAAGATGTTCCCAAAAGAAAACAACTTTGGCCCAAAGTTGGGTGCAAACACTATGGTGCGGTGCTAACGGATAGTTAGCATGAGGAACAACTATATTGGCTTTAGCAAAACCTAAACACTAATAAGTAGTGTCATAGAGGTAGGCTCGTGGAGCCAATGGTGTGGAGACACCAAATGTGCCAAGGTGTGATACCTTGAGGCTATGTTGGTGGGTTCATGAGAACCTCTTGCCAAAGGAATCCCAATAGAAATGGGAATGGCATAGCCTAAGCTGCAGAGCATGCATTTGGAGTGTGGTGACCCAGATAATGATGGAGGTGTGGAAGCACCAGCAATGAGTTGTACGATTTGATAACTACGAGGCAACTAAACAAGAGGTGCAAAATAATTGGTTAAACGGGTAGAAGGTAGCTACCCAAGCCTTCTTAATGGCATAAGGAAGTTGGATATACCTTTACGGGGGATAAGTTGCTTATATTGCGATATAGTAAGTCAATGTCATAAAAGGAAATATTTATTGTCAAGGAAGCCGTCATTAGGACACCCGAACACTCTAGAACACCAGGAGGTGGTGTTTGATGTCGCGAGGGTAGTAGATAAGGCCCAAGGGACTAAGTCCCTAGCGAATGATAGATAGTAGGTGCTATCCAAATGTCCAAGGTGGCGGAAACAAGAGAAGACTGTCTACTCGAATTGGACAAAGCCAAAAATGGAATTTTGGCAAGGCTAGCAATGGGCATGCAAAGGCTCGTAAACAACAACGTAATCCCGGTGTGTGGGATTATAGAGTGAGCATACCTGGATTGAGGAACCACTCCCTAGGCTATTGGGTAGGTTCATCCCTAAGAATGCTTGCTAAGGCATGATAGAAAGTGCAAAGCTATCCTCTTGGTCTGGAGGAGAATGACCGAAGGAAAGGTGTGAAGCCAAAAGCAAGAAGTAAGGGGATAGAACCGAACCATTGGAATTGAAGGGCATAACCAAAGTTGGTTATGCCAGCTAGGAGTGGAGAATCAAGTGGGGGCTCGAGGGTGTTGCCGCTAGCAACCGTGATGCCATGAAGAGTCTAAAACATGGAATTGTCCATGTTAGACTATATGGTAGTTGGAAAGCTTGCAAAAAGGGAGGCCTTAGCAAGCTAAGGGACAGAGTTCCTTCAAGGTTCCCAAAGAGGATTCTAGGTAGCTTAGTACCTAGAAAGGCCAAGCGTAAATGGTTCAAGGAACGCGCGAAATCAGAGTGGTGCAGCAGAAGCGTGGTCTTGAAGCTTGCTATGAGGCAAGGCTATCAAAGTTAGGGAAGTAGTTCCCAAGTGTTTAAAGAGAGGGCCTTGAACGAAAGTCGATGATCAAGGGCTTTCACGCTTGTGCAGGAACCATATTACAGTGGTCGGAGGACTTGCCAAAGCGAGATTGGCAAGTCAGAGGAACAAATACCCTAGTTGAAGGTGATAACTTCAAAAGGGTGGGCCATGGGGCCGAGCATGGAGGAGTCCATGCATGATCACAAACTTGTCAAGTGAGAGGACTTGGCAGTGTGGAGGAACTAGGTCCCTAAGCTGTGATCTATGGCGCGCTTTGAGTATAAGTTGGTGCACCGGCGTGGGGAGTCACGCCAGGCATCTTGGGTGATGCCGTCCGTAGATGCATATACGGAGGTTGGGTTTGAGTCCCGACCCTCTAGTGCTTGGGTTCGAGTCCCAAATCACTAGGGCGTGGTGATGGTTTGGAATATGAGGACACTCATATTTCGGTGGTCATGGACTCTCAATGAGGAGATTGGCTTGGGCACATCGCCAAGCGGGGGATGCCCCGGAGTCGTGATGCACGGTTAGATTGCTTAGTGTGGCTTAGCATATCTAACTTGAACACTTTGGTGCCAGTGGCACCAAGAACATGGTGAATGAGATGGGGACACCCAGTCTCAGTTGCTATGGACCCTTGGCCGGAAGGGCTGGCTTGGGCGCACCGCCAAGTGTGGGGGATGCCCCCGGGGTCGTAATTAACAAGTTAAAGGTCTGGAAGGCCTAGTACCTATTGGCAAACCTGTTAAGGTGCCAAGGTGAGATCACTAGGTGATCTTGTGGCTAAATAAGGACAAGGTCCTTGTTTGGGTTAAGGAATAAGGTTCCTAGTTCAAAGTGTGATTTGAACTATTGATGATGGTGTGGCTTGGTCAAGGTGACCAAGTGGGAAAGGCACCTTAGGGAAATGAGCTATGTCATTGCGATGGCATAGTGTGTCCAAGGAAAGTAGTCTCTAGAGAGACCCATGGGAGGGTCACAAAGTTGGGCCGTGGATAAAGCCCACTGCAAAAGATGCTAAAGAGACTTACTAGGGGTGAACACCCTAGTCTTGGCAGAGCAGAGCCTTTGCTATGGAATCAAAAGAATACCTCAAGGAGGGAGGTAGGGATTCGATGTTGCTTGGTGCAACAATCAACGGATAGGAGCAAAAGATGAGTGGCCAAGATAGGGCCGTGGAATCCCTTGGAAGGAATCCAAGTGACAAAGTTAGGCGAGGAACACTAATGTGTTGGACGCTAACAAATTGCGGGAAAGGAAGTGTGTTTCCAAAGATGGATTCCGAATTGCTCCGATTTGGCGAAAGTGGAAGCTCCAAGGGAGGGAGCAGTAAGGTAGCCAAATGATAGGGCCATGGACAGCCCTAGCACAAAGTATGATGAATGGAACTTAATGCCCAAGGTGGCACGAAATAGAAGAGAGGATGATGGTGCCCTCAAGTAACGAACTTCCTAGGATGGAGAAGTGGAGTTGCACAATCTGTGCAATGCAAGGTGTTGGAGACACCTAGGAAATTGATTTCCAAAAGTCAAAAGAGTAAAAGTTCTAAGGTACAAACGTTCAATAGATGGAAATTAAGACTACTCGAGAAGGAGTAGTGGGATTAACTTAAAGAAGGGTCTCTAAGAGGTTTAGCGAGAACTAAACCAATAAAAAGAGAGAACCACTATATGTGGTCCAATCAGTCTCTAAGTTAGAGAGACTACCCTCCTTAGTGGATGGGCAAGGCATGGTGAGCCTTTGGTGTCAAACCATTGAAGAATATGCAAAAGGCATGGTGAGCCTTCAATGTCAAACCATTGACGAATATGGAGAAGGCATGGTGAGCCTTCAATGTCAAGACATTGACAAATATTGGCTAGGTGCCAAGGATGGAAATGGTAACACATGCGGGTGTTACTTTATAAAATGGTTTACCGTTCGATGAGGACATCGAACTTCGTCTATGGGTGGTAGAGTTGTGAGACACACAATCCCTAGGCCCCAAAGTGGAGCCGGAAGGGAGCCACGTGGTAGTGGCCGAAGCGAAAGCCAAACGAGCGTAACACGTTTGGACTAAAAGCTCCGACTTGAAAGGTCGAGAGCGGGAGTGGAACTCCCAACAAGGTGCTCGAGGAATGAGCACGAAGTGAGCCATAAGCGAGGCTCTAAAAAGGGACCCAGAAAGGACCCAAATTGGAGTCCGAGATGGACCCGAAGTGGAGTCCGAGATGGACCCGAAGTGGAGTCCGATATGGAGTCCGAACTGGAGTTCAAGATGGAGTCTGATATGGAGTCCGAGATGGACCCGAGGTGGAGTCCAATATGGAGTCCGAAGTGGAGTCCGAGATGGAGTCCGATATGGAGTCCGAGATGGATCCGAGATGGAGTCCGAGATGGATCCGAGATGGAGTCCGAGATGGACCCGAGATGGAGTCCGAGATGGACCCGAGATGGAGTCCGAGATGGACCCGAGATGGAGTCCAAAATGGAGTCCGAGATGGAACCGAGACCGGGACCGAGACCGAGACCGAGACCGAGACCGAGACCGAGTCCGAGTCCGAATCCGGGACCGAGACCGAGTCCGAGTCCGAGTCCGAGTCCGAATATTAATACAGGCAGTTGGGTGAAAGCCCAAAGCGATCGTCCCCTAGGGGGGGGGGGGGCTGCGGGGGGTTCCAAAAGTATAGTAGGGAGAGTGTGGGGGTTGGAGCCCAGTGGAGCCAGTTTGGCCAGGAAAGGCCAGTTTGGCCCAGGAAGGCCAGACCCAGTGTTGGGTGATGAGCTGACCACTGGGAAGTCCAAGACTAGAGTGAATACGGACCGACAAGCGGGGTAGCTTGGTGAAATGTTCAAGAGCCGGCTCTAGTTCCCCCGGGAGATCGACTGGCCGATGCTCCCAGTCCAAGTGTGGGTGGCACTATCTACTTGGATACCAGGCGTGGCTCAACGGAACTTCGCTCTAAGCCCATGGCTAGAGCACCCAAGGGCGGAAGGCGGGGAGAGTACCTAGGTGGCTCGCGTAAGGCCACGGTGTTCCGAAATGTTGTCCCAAAGGCCTAAACTGTGGAAAGGAAGAGGAACAGTCCTCTAGGGTAGTGACCAAGGACACAGTCGTGTGGTGAGGAAGTCCTAGAGGACCGTGGGACTTAGTGGTCGGGCCTGTGGGCCTCGATCTAGTGGCAGTGTTGGCAAACACGGCCAAGGGTAAAAAGGGACTTAGTGGAGACTGACAGAGGGATATTGGGGAAGGTTATTCCCCTTGTCGGTGGGCATCCTAAAGATGCTAAGGAGTGGATCTGAGATGACCACTCACGGAGGGATTGCCTAGTCTTGGAGAGCCAAGACTGTGATGCAAGTGGTATTGGACTACCAGTGTGGCAAAGGTGATTGGGCATGGCCTTAGCGTAACAGGCTGCCATGTCGGTGGTACCTTTGAGTGTCGGTCATGGGATTGGACATGTGGAGCACTTGGACCAAGTGCAAATGTTGAGTGGCATAGATGTCATTCTCGGGGCTAGCAAGTCCCAAGTCCTGAATTGGACTTATGGAGGTGGTGAATGAGACTCTTCCAAGTGGTCGGAGGTGTGGTTAAGTGACTAAAGTAGAATGGAAAATTTAGTCGCTTACACTCTTGAACACTTCACCAAGCTACCCTATTTGTCGGTTTGTGTTCACTCTAGTCTTGGACTTCCCAGTGGGCAGCTCATCACCCAACACTGGGTACAACCTTCTTGGGCCAAACTGGCCTTTCCTGGCCAAACTGGCTCCACTGCAATCCTCCCCCTTACTATACTTTTGGAGCTCACCAAACCCCCTAGGGTCTGGGAGACAAACACTTTGGGCTTTCACCCTCTCAGACTCAGACTCGGACTCGGACTCGAGCTCGGGCTTGATCTCAGCCTCGGCCTCGGTCTCGGTCTCAGTCCCGATCTCGGTCTTGGTCTTGGCCCCAGTCTCGGTCTTGGTCTCGGTCCCGGTCTCAGTCTCGGTCTCAGTCTCGATCCCGGTCTCGGTCTCAGTCTCGATCCCGGTCTCGGTCTCAGTCTCGATCCCGGTCTCGGTCTCGACCTCGGACTCCATCTCGGGTCCTTTTCGGACTCCATCTCGGATTCCATCTCGGACTCCATCTCGGACTCCATCTTGGTCCATCTCGGACTCCATCTGGGACTCCGTCTCAGTCCATCTCGGACTCCATCTCGGGTCCATCTCGGACTCCATCTCGGACTCCGTCTCGGACTCCGTCTTGGTCTATCTCGGACTCCATCTCAGACTCTGTCTTGGTCCATCTCGGACTCCATCTTGGGTCCCTTTTTGGAGCCTCGCTTATTGCTCACTTCGTGCTCGTTCCTCAAGCACTTTGTTGGGAGTTCCACTCCCACTCTTGACCTTTCAAGTCGGATCTTTGAGTCCAAACGTGTTATGCTTGTTTGGCTTTTGCATCGGCCACTACCACGTGGCACCCTTTCGACTCCACTTTGGGGCCTAGGGATTTTGTGTCTCACAGTTAAATAAATAATAACATTGGGATGGGTGACTTATTGAGAAGTCTAAATTCAAGAGTTTACATTTGATATTAGAGAATATTTGATTGACATTTGGTAGGTCTAATTTGCTTCGGTTGGGCTTGACTCGAGAGGTAAGGTGTTAAGAGAGTAGAGCTGTAGTTTTTAGCTTCTGTTTACAAGGGCATGAACTTGTAAAGAAGCTTGATGGATTGTAAACAACTAAGGGAACAACTCGAAATGGGTTCAAATATAAAGGGAAAGTGCCCATAAATAAAATGCACCCCTTTTTCAAATTGGTTAAGGGTCTTAAGATACTTGAGATTAAACATTTTGGGTTTGAATAGTACTGAGATATATGACTTCATGGGAAGTCAAAATTTAGGAGCTTACAGAGGCCTCTTATCCACTTTTGGAGTAAGTTTAGATATTGAAACTTGAAAATCTTTACTATTTAATTTTGGAGCAAATTCATCACAACGAAAAGTGAATGTAGATACTAAACTTGAAATTTTTTAAATCTTTGTGGATCTATATGGAGAACCTTAAATTGTATCTAATACGACCAATGGAGATTTCTCAACTTGATGTAATATGCACCAATTGATAGCCCTAGGAGTATTTTTTAGTGATTACTCTTTCAACAAATGAATATAGATTATGAAACCTAAATTTTTTTAAATCTTTGTGGATTTATATGGAGAACCTTAAGCTTTGTCTAATACCACCAATAGAGACTTCTTGACTTGATGTAGTATGCACCAATTGATATCCTTAGTAGCTCCTTTTTAATAATCACTCTCTCAACAAATGAAGTTTTAGTGGGACATGGTATGGAAAGCATTATAGCAATTGCTTTTGCCATGATTTGAATGAATAAAAGCTTTCTTAAGATTAAAACTAAGATCATATCCTCCTTTTTTAGAAAGAACAACTCTACCAAATTTAAATACTTCATCACAATCTCAAAAGCATATAGGAAATGATCACTAAGGAAGAATTGTTAATCCATAGCATAATGTGTGCTCAATTTAGGGAAAAAAAAAATGGTGCCCTAATCCATTATGATGTGGAGAAAAAAAAGTTATGTATAGCCTTTCCTAGCATATCAAAAACATGGTTACACATAACCATTAAAGTAAAGGAGGGGTGGGGGAAAAAATTATAAAGTCTTTTAACTTTATAATTATCACGACAATGATTGTTTCTTCCCCGAATATAAAGCATTGGTTTACTATATTAATAGTTAAAATTGACTATATTGACTAAAAGTTTTAGCAAAAGATTAGAGTCTTGTATAAGCAACCAAAGAGAATTACTTGAGAAACGGTCCATGGGATTCAAATATAGAAGGAAATGGCCCATGAATAAAAGTGCACCCCCTTTTCTAATCAATTAAAGGTCTTGGGATACTTGGGCTTGAATAGTACTGGGTTGGATAACCTCCCTGTAACTGACTAAATTTTTCCATTCTACTTTAGTCACTTAACCACACCTCCGACCACTTGGAAGAGTCTCATTAACAACCTCCATAAGTCCCATTCAGGACTTAGGGCTTGCTAGCCCCGAGAATGGCATCCATGCCACTCAACCTTTATACTTGGTCCAAGTGCTCTACGTGTCCGGTCCCATGACTGACACCCCAAGACACCACCAACATACCAGCCTGTTACGCTAGGCCATGCTCAATCACCTTGGTCACATCGGTGGTCCAACACCACCTGCATTGCAATCCTGTCTCTCCAAGACTAGGTCGTCTATCCATGAGTGGTCATCCCAGAACCACTCTTTAGCATCCTTAGGATGCCCGCAAACATAGGGAATAGCCTTCCCCAATATCTCCTTTCTGGTCCCCACCAAGTCCCTTTCTGTCCTTGACCGTGTTCGCCAACACTGCCACTGGATCAGGGCCCACAAGCCCGACCACTAAGTCCCACGGTCCTCTGGGACTTCCTCACCGGACGACTGTATCCTTGGTCACTACACCAGAGGACTACTCCTCTTCTTTTCCACAGTCTGGACCTTTGGGACAACATTTCGGAACACCGTGGCCTTACGTAAGCCTTGTGGGTACTCTCTCCACCTTTTGCCTTTGGGTGCTCTAGCCATGGGCTGAGAGTGAGGTTCCGTTGGGCCACACCAGGTATCCAAGTAGGTAGTGCCACCCACACTTGGACTGGGAGCATTGGCCAGTCGATCTCCCGGGGGAACTAGAGCCGGCTCTTGAACATTTCACCAAGCTACCCCGCTTGTCGGTCCGTATTCACTCTAGTCTTGGACATTCTAGCGGTCAGTTCATTACCCAACACTAGGTCTGGCCTTCTTGGGCCAAACTGGCCTTTCTTGGCCAAACTAGCTCCACTGCAGTCCTCCCCCTTACTATACTTTTGGAGCTCACTAAACCCCCCAGGGTCTGGGAGACGAACGCTTTGGGCTTTCACCCTCTCAGACTCGAACTCGGCCTCGGACTCGGACTCGGACTTGGACTCGGACTTGGACTCGGACTCGGACTCGGACTCGGGCTCGGGCCCGGTCTCGGTCTCGGTCCCGGTCTCGATCTCGGTCTCGGTCTCGGTCTCGGGTCCTTCTCGGACTCCATCTTGGATTCCATCTCGGGTTCATCTCGGACTCCATCTCGGACTCCGTCTCGGACTCCATCTCGAACTCCGTCTCAGACTCCATCTCGGACTCCGTCTCGGGTCCATCTCGGACTCCATCTTGGGTCCATCTCGAACTCCATCTCGGGTCCATCTCGGACTCCATCTCAGACTCTATCTCAATCCATCTCGGACTCCACCTCGGACTCCAACTCAAGTCTATCTCGGACTCCATCATGGACACTTCCACGTGTCATGTGTTGGTTCTTTTGGGTCCCTTTTTGGAGCCTTGCTTATTGCTTGCTTCATGCTCGTTCCTTGAGCATTCCGTTGGGAGTTCCACTCCCGCTCTCAACCTTTCAAGTCAGAGCTTTTTAGTCCAAATGTGTTACGCTTGTTTGGCTTTTGCTTCGGCCACTACCACGTGCACCCTTTTGGCTCCACTTTGGGGCTTATGGATTTGTGTCTCACAACTCCACCACCCATAGACGAAGCTCGATGTCTTCATCGAACGGTAAACCCTTTTATAAAGTAACACCCGCAAGTATTACCATTTCCATCCTTGGCACTCAGCTAATATTTGTCTATGGTTTGACCCTGAAGGCTCACCATGCCTTGTCCATCCTTTAAGGGGCATAGTTTCTCCAACATAGAGACTCATTCGGCCACCTGGGGTGGTTTGCTCCCTTTTATTGGTTTAGTTCTCGCTAAACCCGTTAGAGACACCTTCTCTAACTCAATTCCACTACTCATTCTCAAGTAGTCTCAACTTCTATTGACATAACCAATTCACCTTGGAACTTTTTAATTTTGACTTCTCGAAGTCAATTTCTTTGGTGTCTTTGACACCCTTCACTACACATATTATGCAACTTCACTTCCCATCCTAGGAAGCTCCCCACTTGAGGGCACCATCGTCCTCGTTTCTATTTTATGCCACTTTTGGCACCAAGTTCTAGCCATCGTAAGTTGTGCTAGAGCTATCCATGGCCCTATCCTTTGGCTACTTCGCCACTCCCTCCCTTGGAGCTTTCACTTTTACCAACTTAGAGCATTTGAGAATCCATCCTTGGAAGCACACTTCCTTTCTCACAATCCGTTAACATTCAACACACTAGTGTTCCATGCCTAACTTTGCGATTTGGATTCCTTCCAATGAACTCTATAGCCCACACTTGGCCATTAGTCTTTTGCTTTTATCCATTGATTGTTGCATTGAGCAACATAAGATCACTACCTCCATTCTCGAGGTATCCTTTTGGTTCCATGGCAAAGGCTCTACTTTGCTAAGTCTAGCGGGTGCTCACCCTTAGTAGGTCTCTTTAGCAATTTTTGCTCCGGGCTTCGTCCACGGCCCAACTTTGCGACCCTTCCATGGGTCTCTACCCGAGACTACTTTCTTGGACTTACTATACCATCGTATTGGCACAATTGATTTCCCTTTTGGTGTCCTTCTCACTTGGTCACCTCGATGAAGTCACACCATCATCAATAGTTCAAATCAACACTTTGAACTGGGAACCATATTCTTTAACCCATACAAAGACCTTGTCTTTGTTTAGCCACAAGATCACATGGTGATCTCATCTCGACCCCTTAACAGGTCTACCAATAGGAACTAGGTGTTCTAGACCCTTTTAAATTGTTGACTATGACCCCGGGGGCATCCCCCACACTTGGCGGTGCGCCCAAGCCAACCCTTCCGGCCAAGGATCCATAACAACTGAGACTGGGTGTTCCCATCTCATTCACCACGTCCTTGGTGCCTTTTGCACCAAAGTGTTCAAGTTAAATATGCCGAGCTTTCACTCTAAGCAATCTAACCGTGCATCACGACTCCGAGGCATCCCTCACTTGGCAGTGTGCCCAAACCAGTCTCCTCACTGAGAGTCCATGACCACCGAAAAATGAGTGTCTTCATATTCCAAACAATCACCACACCTTAGTGATTTGGGACTCGAACCCAAGCACTAGAGGGTTGGGACTCAAACCCAACCTCCATATATGCATCTAAGCTCTATTTCGTTAAAGTGGGAATTGTCATTATCCCACTTGTAAAATAAGGTTTCCAAACCTTTATATAGTATATAAATATAACAAAATTCAACTGCATTGAGGCATATGCCATTTTATTTTAAACAAGGAAATGTCTACTCAATCACTTCTCCTCCCCCTGCCACTGCTTCACCTCTCTCTTCTCCTTGTCATCGTCGTCCAATTTCTTTCCATCCTTTTAATATTGGCTCAGTTGCTCCGAGTCTAGGTGGAGCCCAAGTCCCCATTCAATCTTTACTTTCCCCTTATTAATAAAACAACTTCGTAAACTTCCAATTACATGCTATAACACTTCTAGTATAATGCAAATCCTCTCAAAGAATTGTCTTTTAATATTAATACAATGGCATGGAACCCCATGCCATAATAAGTTACATTTTTAAATAAATACATGCCATCTCAGACTGTTATTTTTTGCCTCCAACACCTATACAATAATCTTGGAATTTCATCACTCTCCACACTATCAGGATTTAAACCCAATAGTAATGCCATCTCTTCTCTAATACGTCCACGCTCATGTTCAGTGGTCGAAGAACCCATCCGGTTGAGCAGATTATGGAGATGCGGATAGTGCTTGGCTAGACAATATACATGCCATAAATGATGACTGGTGTCTGTCCAATCAAATAGCTTCTAATATACCGTTCCATCTGCCATTTGGTTGATTTCTGCAGCCACCTCCTGGACTGGCCGGTTCTCTATCACCATCGCTCCAAGCCGTTCTGCAAGGTCCCCCAGAACATACGGTTTCTTCTCCCTAGTTTCCATACTGCAAGAGATGGGGTGCACTGCATATGTGTGCGTGTTCGCTGCAGTTTTAATCGACGAGTCATCGATGATGAGGATTTCACTTGACCTAGCAGTCCGGTTCATCACTACAGCCTCTGGCTTGACGAAGATGGGCTTGCTACCCCTCACATGGACCATAGTCAAGCAATCCTCCTGCGTTAGGAGAAAGTCAAATGGTAATATTACTCGCGTCTGATCGTGCATCATCTGTAGCAACGTTAATGCATTGTGGCGCATCATGGATGTCCAAACTCCCAATTGCAAATTGAACCCGGCCCTCTGTTTTAAGTGTCGCATGGTCATTATTAGATCCCGCAGTTTCTATCGTGTGATTAATGTGAATCTGTCTCTTTTGACCAACTTGCGACCGCAGGCTTTGGAGGGTGCAGTGACATTCGAGGACGAGCCACGCTCATGGGAGAAAAGGACACCGTTCAGATCAAAAACGATACAGTACCTTCGCCGTGACTCTGAAATGAAATGCGTCAGCATAAAAAATGGTACAAGTCAATTTTACCATCTACAATATTAGCGAATGGTGCTCCCGATGGTCGTTGAGAGGGTTTTGGTCGAGGAAAGGTGAAGGGCAGAAATACTCTCCT
Source organism: Selaginella moellendorffii (assembly GCF_000143415.4). NCBI lineage: Eukaryota > Viridiplantae > Streptophyta > Lycopodiopsida > Selaginellales > Selaginellaceae > Selaginella > Selaginella moellendorffii. The sequence continues at coordinate 300,568 of NW_003314307.1, read as the reverse complement.
TTGCAATGTGGGGTCAATCGCATCCGATGGCGTGTGGGCACATGCCATTTCAGCTGTAGACTCTGGTACAACTGGCTCAACAGTGGCATGGGGTGGTTCCGATGGCGTGTGATCACACGCTATTTCAGCTGGTGCCTCCGTTGGCAAAGTGGACATGACCGAACAGGCAGCAGGGGCGGTGTAGGGAGGTTTCAATGGCGCGTAGTCAGACGATTGGGCACACGTTGAGTCCGTTGGAAATGAGGATACGACCGGCTTGGTGGCTGGGGCGGCCTCATGCGGGTCCAATGGCACCTGGTCACCGTCAGTTGGATACGTGGACAAGATTGACTCAGTGGTATGGGCAGCATCAAGTGGAGCGTGGTCAGCTTGCTTGGCGTTGATATGGATAGTAGCCTCCACCAGCTCTAATAACTCTTGTAGGCAAGTAGAGTCCACTGGCGGATCCATATGCATGTCCAAATATCTCCCTTCGATTGAGATGGTATCCTCCCTACTGGCTACTAAAAACAAACTTATTAGTACATTGAATCGACTATACTGTATTTACCATCAACTGCTATTGAGGAACTAGGACCGATATCACTTGGGCGCACTGTTGATTCTGAAGGATTGGACATACGTTTTGAACCTTGCTTGGCACTATCCTTCCTCGACACTAAAGGCTAGAGTTTGTATCTTAATTCAATTGAATAATCTCTACTTACCATTTGCTTTGCAACCTACATGGACAATGTTAGAAATGGTAAAAGGTTAGGAATGGATGTACTATTATTTACCTGATGGTTTGTCTTGTATGACCTTCCTCCGCTGCTCTTTGGCCACTTCAGGCTGGCCATCGTCGTCATCATCGTCGTCGTCGTTATTGTGATCGTCACCATTGTGAGGACCATCCAAGTCCTCTTCGTCCTCCTCTTCTTCGTCCTCCTCTTCTTTGTCCTCCTCTTCGTCCTTTTGCTCTTCCTGCTCATTATCTTTCTCTGGCTCCTCATCCCCCTCCTGCATTTCTTCCATATGCTGCTCAGGCTGGATGGCTTGTTCTTCCAGGACCATCTTGGGAAAATCATCTGGCCGAGTCTCCATCTCAAAATACAAGACATCCATAGCCTGTTTTAGTGCGTGACCTAGGACCGTATCCTCACCCGACTGTCTTAACATGGTTTCTGCACGTTCTTGCACCCTTCGAAGACGACGAGATGAGAAAAACGTGGCCCTGACTTGAAAAACATCCCTCATCCATTGTACCTCTCCATTGAGATTGGGGAAGGGGAGTCCGCCATAGGAATCTGAGTCAGGAGGTGGTGACCGCGAGGCATTACCTATCATCTTTTCGTTGCCCTTCTTCCTTTTCGAATCAAACGCCTTTGATCCCGACGACTGTCCAACGTGCTTTCGCTTTTTATGACCACTGTCAGTTTGAGCTTGAATAATGCTTGCCTGTTTTGCCTTTGAAGAAGTGTCTCCTGCAAGGAATGGCATGAGACCACACGCCATTGCAAATATAATTTGTACCTCCTTTTTTTCTATTGCTTGTCTGTTTGTCCTTCTTCGACACGCCACCAGTGCGCTTTTCAGTCCTCGTGTCTGAATATTCACAACGATCTATAATCAAAATGGCGTGAGGCCTCACGTGACCTTACCTTGTGTAGGTTGTGAGCTCGGCCCAACAGTAGCTGTTAACGCCATTTCAGCATCTGGGGGTGGCCACGCTCCTGCATACAGAGCTTGTGAGATAACATTTAAACTTAAAGTGCGTACTCACCAGGTTCGCAGAGAAGATACTGTTTTTCTTTGGCAACTGTAATTATATGCTTCATTGAAGTCACCTCTTCAATGGAGTTTGTCACCGCAACACACGGGACACCTTTGAGTAGTGCGGCTCGAAAGAATAGTCCGCCGCAGTTGTACTCGACAACGCATTTGCCCTTGGAGTCGGAAGCAGGTGCTATTGCATTGAAGACCCAGCTGAGCATTTCCCATGCTGCACCTAGAGCTTTCTCTGGATTCGAAAGCTCCATAGCCGTCTTCAGTTCCTCAGGCACGGGTAAATTGACCTCCCTCAGATCAATTTGATCGGCCTTGTCGAACGAAGCTAGGAAGTCACTCCAGTCCCACTCTGCTGCAGGATCAATAACAAGGGCGAGTGTGAAGATGCGAACATTTGTCGGTATCTTCTTCTTAGCCATTATCCCATGGATCTCCTGCATCTCCTTGCCTTTCAACCGAGCCTTCACCTCGTTCAAGGCCTTCCAGAACTTGTGATAGGATTCGGAGTCGTAGATCATATAGTGGACTGAAGATTCCACCTCCGCAAGTCCCACCATTAAGTCAATGATGGAGCTGACTTCGTCTGCATGAGTGATCTCCTTGTTTGTGAAGTCCATCACACAAAAGATGTTCTTGACCTACTCATCTCTGCGGGAAACGATGCTCCTCCACCTTTGATCCTCATCCGAATTCACGTATACCCGGTAAGGTTCTCGATAGGCCTCTGCTGCGGGGTCGAGCTGTTTCTGAAGCCGGCGGTCAACATCCCTCTTAATGAAATTTGGATATTGATCCAACTTCTCAGCTTTACTTTTCGTGGCATCCCGCAGCAGATCGATGAACTTGGGGGCCCCCTTCACGTAGTCGTCGATGTCTTCATTTGACAACTCCAGCTCTTCCATCATCTCTTGCGTGGTGTCGATGCTCACCCTCTCCACGGCCACCTTCTCGAAGATCCAATCCTTCAATAGTGCACGAGCTCTCAGAGTCGTACACAAGTCCTCGTATGTCACAATATGGCCGGGAGTCATTTTGGTCTTGTTGAAGACTACCTCACCACGTAGAAGAGCATTAGCCACTGTCAGAAGGTCGTCGTCGTCTAGAGACCGCGAGAAACGTAAGGCGTTGAGCTTCAAATCATTGGGCTTCCGGCCGTCCTCCACACCCATTGAGTTTAGCAACTCCCCGTCATGGTACCTCCTCAGCACATCTACCCATTTGTCAAAAACAACTTTTGTCACGAGTAGAATGTTATGGATGCTGAGTGTGTCATTGACCCCCAGTGTTTTCGAGAGAAGACTCGAGAATTCCTGCAATGGAAATGGCGTGAGGCCACATGCTATGCCACATGCAATGAGGCTTACCTGCCAGGCGCTAGTTGCTAGTGCACGTCCTTGTCCTGGTTTTTGTGGCTTCTTCAGTTGAACCCAGAGCTTCCGTGTTCGTGCCAATGTCTCGTGCAGACCCGATTTGTAGCATGTTTCTTGCTTGACATTCTGTGCGTGGGAGATGGATATGATAGATCGGAGGGGCGAGTTGCCTTTTATCAGGCGGACAACTCTTGTCTTGAAGACTTTCTTCACCTCCTCGCCCACCATAATATCCACAACTATCTCTTGCATCGCCAAGCTAGAATGCTGCCCGGAGACGGCATAGAACCGGATGTTCTAATCATCCAACACCTTCCTATTGATCAAGTCTGGAAACCTCGTCTCGCCCTTCATTGTTCGGTAGTAGGGGATCACGTCTGCGATGTCGGGTGTTACTAGACTTGCCAGCATCTTCTGCTTCAGTTTCTCCACCCACTCATAAGATACTAGCCTGTGGTTGTATTTGCTTTGGATGTCGATACGGCTCACGTCGATTGTATATACTTTGTTGGAATAGTAACAAGTACTATTATCTACGACGATTTTTGCTGCCTCTTCTTGCTCTTTCTGCTCTTTGCGGCTCTTCTTTTTGGTGGGTGTAGTGTTCGAACCTGAGGCAATGGCATCACTGAGTAGCTTCTTTTTTGGAGCAAGAGAGTCGGACGTCGGCTTGAGCTTGACCACCCTTTTCTGCTTCAGAGTAGTTTCCAGATCGACCCCCTTCCCCTTCGCTTCGCGAACTAGAGGCACTCTCAACGGCTCAATGTTGGAATATAGTTTTTGAACATCGCTGTAGGTGAGGTCCGTGGATTCCATGTGATCTTCATAGACCCGCAGTGTTTTTGAAATTGTGGGCCTCCTGGACAACCTCTCCCTAGCTCCCTCTAGGAATTCCTCATAGCCACTGCCCCCCTCCAGGAAGCCGCTAGGATGTGCAAGGTGGATCTTGAAGGCGGACGCTGTCTCTACCACAAGTGCCAGTCCATATTCTTGCATGGAACTGCATGGAGTGTCTGTCACTTGGATGAGGATCCCCATGCATTCTTTTCTCCCACCATCTGTGTTGTACAGCCTCAGATCCTCGCCTTCCATCCCGAAAGTCCAACTGGTGAGCTCCTCCCCCTTCTCTGCATCCATATTGACAGTGGCTGGAAGAAGAACACAATTCCTCGCCTGTTCAGAAATGCACAACAATTAGAGCTGACAGATGAAAAGCTAGTAGCTGGAAATAACGTGAGGCCACACGCCATTCACCACTGCATCAAATGTCTTGAGGCTGCATCCTAAGATGGCGTGAGGCTACACGCCATCTGTAACCGGACTGCACTCGAGAGCCCAATCGGTGCATGCCAATGTTGCTACTGAATGGCATGTGGCCTCATGCCATTTTCTACTTGGCCTAAAAGACTTACCATTTGAAGCCGAATGGAGGCGTGACAATCGAGGCCGGACTCGCTGGCGAATGTGCACTGTGTGTGCAGCGGATCGTAGCAGCAAGGCTACTCTGCCACTTAACAGTTGGAGAGTGGCGCTGAAATCTCCCGGGACGCCAAGTGGGCTACGTGTGGGTGGCGGAGTGGGTGGCAGAGTTGGCGGCGAAGTTACAAACTGGGTGTGTCTTGAAGTGGATGCCGATGCACACAAGCGCGATGCGAGCGCGAGTGTGATGCAAGCGCGAGTGGATGCCGATGCACACGAGAAACCTGTAGAGAAGGTAGATGAGCGCGAATGTGAGCGTGATCGCGAGTGGGAGCGCGATGCGAGCGCGAGTGTGATGCGAGCGCGAGCGCGAGTACGAAGCAAAATGCAAAACCTAACCTCACACGCGCGAAATGTCACAACGGTTGGTAATCCCGCCATGTCATCATTCCTCGGACTTGGGTGCCACCATTAATTTCTGGATTGCCGCGCGCATGCAAGCACGCAAAATCCAAAAGAAATCCGCAACGTCATCATTCCTCGGACTGCATGCACGCGAAATCCAAAAGAAAGATCATGATTGGGATATCATTTAATACCCTCGCTATATTTATACCATGCATGATTGGATATTCCAAAGCATCTTATATTTCCAAAAATGGCAGATATTCAGCTAAATAAAGAAATTCTATCTGTTTCTATTTTTCTCTCAAATCAATATTATAGCGTGTGGGCTCATGCAATTTTGAACCAAAGAAACCCAAAAAACGTTGGACCCAAAATATTTTGAAAAAACCCAAAAAACCCTAAACATTTTAAACCCAAAAATCCAGACGTCCTGTGGCCTTATTCCTTGAATGGCGTGTGGGCGCATGCCATTTTCAAGGCCAAATGCTGAATGGAGAAAAATTCCCTTTCAGTGCAAATGGTGCAAGAGGCAGATGCCGAGCACAAAGGACTGTAACTACCTCACATGACACAGATAAACTTTTCTCTATTTGGCAAAGATAAACTTTATAGCGTGTGGGCTCATGCAATTTTGAACCCAAAAAATGCACCAAAAAATTCTCGGCGTCATCTGGCGTTATCTCTTGAATGGTGTGGGGCCGCATGCCATTTTCAGGGGCACATAGGAGTATATTCCTAGGATATTCTGACACGCGCGAGATTTTTTTGAGTTTTCTGGAGATCCAACCGTTAGATTGCAACTAGATTTTACTAATTACTAATTGCTAATTACTAATTGCAACTAATATTCCTTTATTAAGTTTCTAATGTATTTTATTTCAAGGTGAACAATCCGAATCTGAATCAGAGGAGGCGTGATGGCATGTGGCCTTACGCCATTCCTAGGTGAGATGATACAAATAACAAGTATAAATTCTTAGTTGTTCTAGCAAATCTTACTTAAAGTTTAAGGTGAACAAGCCGAATATGAATTCATCGGATTGTTATAACAAATTGCGAGGTGATGGCATGAGGCGATACGCCATTTGAGAGTGGTAGCCATTCCTATATGAGGTGAGTGAAATATTTATTAGAAATACCTCATTCAATTGTGCACTTCTAAGTCTTGGTCCACTTAGTACTGTTTGCATGTTTTTATTTTAATTCTTTCTCTAAAATGTTATTTAGCATGTGGCTTCATGCCATTGCTCTCCACAATCATGCATTGAATTTTTCTATCCTTGCATAATACTTCTCCATATATATAGCATGTGCGCACATGTGATATGGTTCATTAGGCCTGATATAGTGTGTGAGGTAAAACAAAGATGATGTGACATATGCATTTACCAATCACACGTGCATAAATCTAATAATATGGCGTGTGGCCCATATTAATGGCACATAAACCCATATTGTGGGCTTACGTGCTTTATGTACCATCATTCCCTTGCAGCGTGTGTGTTGGTTTCCTTTTATAACACAACAAACTCCATATTTTAGGGTGAAGAGCGTTCTCATGGCAAGCACAAAATCTGTAAGTGAGGCAGAAAAGGAGACGGAGAAGGAGATAGGTGAAGATGTAGAATATATAAGTCTTCCAAACTCCCCGTACTATACTCCAGGTGATCATTTTTCTGAACAAACGGCAACATTAACAACTATCGAGAACGCCCCAGTAACGTCAGAGACAACAATCCAAAGCAAAACAACTGACCCAGAGAAGGATGATAGTACCGCTGAGAGTACCAAAAAGGAGGTGTCCACTAGCGCTTAGGCTTATAATGGCGTGTGCCCTCGTGCCATTTACTTGATCACCAAATACCTTTTTCCCTTTGCACTAGTATATCTTAATACCGGTATGAGAAATAGAATGGCATGTGCCCTTAGGCCTTTTACTAAATCACCTTTGAAAGAAATGCAAGCCTCTATGTCGTAAAAAAAAGGTACTAGAGAAATTCCTTAATAATATGAATGTTATTTAGTTTCATGAAAATACACTAAGGGTCAAATGAGTTAAATGACTTCTCCAGACTAGCAATGCCTCTTGCTACACCTTCACAATTAGATTCGTTAGAAAAAGATAACATTGAATAATATCTAAATGTTCTCACCATTAAGTTATATGTCTGGCTAATAGGAATGATGTTCATCTTGGAAAGCTCACCACACGCTCAATGAACAAACAAATAGTGTGTGCGCGCATGCCATCGCTCTTCTTTAGCTTCAGATTCGGCTTGTTCACCTTGACAATGAGATTTATTATACAACCAGATGGACTCAGTCTGGACATAAAGTCACCGCGCTAGTCACCATGCCCCAGATATGTCTAGCCCCTGGACAAAAAACATATAATTTCACGTCATTTTCAAATACTTGAAAATTTGTACCTAGTCCCATTTTACTGAATAAATCCCACTTTAACGAAATAGAGCATATCTATGGATGGCATTGCATAGGATGCTTGGCGTGACTCCCCACGCCAGTGCACCAACATGTACTTAAAGTGTGCTATAGATCATAGCTTAGGAACTTAGTTCCTCCACACTACCAAGTCCTCTCGCTTGACAAGTCTGTGATCATGCATGGACTCCTTCATGCTCGGCCCCATAATCCACCCCTTTTTGAAGTTAGCACCTTCAACTAGAGGATTTGTTCCCCCCGACTTGCCAATCTCACTTAGCAAGTCATTCGGCCACCATAATATGGTTCATGCATAAGCGTGAAAGTCCTTAACCATCGACTTTCATCCAAAGCCCTTTTTTTGAACACTCGGGAACTACTTCCCCAATCTTGAAAGCCTCGCCTTATGGCAAGCTTCAAGACCACGCTTCTGCTGTGCCACTCTGATTTCGCGCGTTCTATGAACCATTTACACTTGGCTGACTAGGTACTTATTGTAAGGAACTAACTCGCTGAGGTGTCGTAGGCTAAAGGAGCCTCGAAAGCATGACCAAAATGATAAAGAGTTCATCGGATGGGACCAAGTCTAAGATCGAGTCCAAGACCGACTCTAAGACCGAGTTCGAGATAGAGTCCGGAATCGAGTCCGAGACCGACTCGGAGACCGAGTTCGAAACCGAGTTCGAGACTGAGTCCGAGATCCGAAATCGGGTCCGAGACCGAGTCCGAGGTCGAGTCCGAGGTCGGGTCTAAGATCGGGTCTGAGATCAAGTCCGAGATCGAGTCCGAGACCGAATCCAAAGTCGGATCCGAGATCAAGTCCGAGATCGAGCCAGAGACTAAGTCCCAGTACTAATACGGGTCAAGGGGTGAAAGCCCAAAGCGTGCGTCTCCCGGGGGGGGGGGGGGGTTGCAGGGGGTTCCAAAAGTATAGTAGGGATAGTGAGGTCCAGGAACCAGTTTTGAAGGAACTCTCCAGTGGGGCTTCCAAATTGACTTGAGGTTGGGACTGGGACCGAGGGGCCTTGGGTGGGAGTGAGCATGGACTTGGTTGGTGCCGAAGGGGCCATCCAAGAAAGCTCCCACACCCAAAAGGGAAACCGACTGCGGTGCTCCCGGCTCATGTGGAGTGGTGCCCCACTTGAGTACCATGCGGCTCATTGGTCCTCGCCCTTCTTAGGGGCTTGGACCTTCCCTTAGGGATGGAAGTGGGGGGGTAGAGGTACCCATACCGGGCCATTAGGCCACGGTGTTTCGCCCCGGCGTCCCAAAACAAGTGTTGCACTCGAGACTTGGGATTTAGAGGGTCCCATGATCAAGTCTTGTGGTACCAAGGGAAGTTAGGAACTTGGAAGCTTGGTGTGCTTGGCTGCTTGTGCTTGTGGGGAGTGTAGCCGAACCTTAAGTCCAATCTAACCCGGGGAGGGGGATTGAGAGAGATTTGGGAATTCGTGGATGGATGGCTAACACTCCGTTGCTCATGCAGTGAGTAGCTGAAACCAAGTAGGACCAAGTAGGAGCTGGTACCATAGGCAGGAACCTTGGTAAGGGAACTTAGCAAAAGCTAAGGCAGTGTTGGACGGATAGACGAGGTAAGCTGGCAAATTGGAAAGGAAAAAATTGTGGCTTACAATTTGGTATCGGAGCCTTTTCCTCAGTTCTAGCGAAGGATAGAGGCGGATTGCTGGGAGATGGCAAAGGCAGGGCGTAAGTGAACCCAGGTGGAGACGGAACCTCTGCCAGAGCTGGAGCCTCCGGTCGAACAAGAGGCTATGGATGAGGAATCCTTGCATGAGGAGGACTCTAGTGAGGAAACTTCCAAACAGGAGTCCGGTGGCGAGGTTCGGTCGTCCAACTCGATTGGACGTTCTAGAAGGACAATTGGCACAGACCAATGCTCTGGTGGAGACTCTCGTATGCAAGCTAAAGTGTGACGAGAAGCGGAAGAAAAGGCGAAAGACTGCGGATGCTGGCAGCACAGAAGGTGTGGACCCTTCGGCAGGGACTGAGGCAAAACCAAACAAAGTCGAACAGACCGAAGTGGAATCAGTCCCTCAGGCAGTTCCCAAGTACAAACCAAAGCCCCCACCGGTCTTCAAGGGAGTGAACGACTATAAGGTGGTGGAGGATTGGTTTTACGATATAGAGGACTACTTCCAAGCGTTGCGGTTACCGAGTTCGGAGAAGGTCCCATGTGCAAAACCATACTTGGCAGATAATGCCAAGTCTTGGTGGAGAACAACGGAGGCCAACGAAGGATTAGTGGCCACTTGGGACATGATGAAGGCGAGGATCCGCGCAATATACGTTCCTCCAAATGCCACTCTGCATTTGAGAGATGAGCTGAGTAGGCTGAAGCAGACTGGAACCATCCAGGAATATGTGAATGGGTTCATGGCAAAGAGGATACTTGTCACGGACATGGGGGATATGGATGCGTTCCATGCCTTCATATCGGGTTTGCAAACCTGGGCTTGCGGTGAGGTGATGCACTGGAACCCGACCAACTACAAGGAAGCGTTGGATGCGGCCATCAAGGTGCATTTCAACGATAACCTGCGAAAGGGGAACACGACGGGGTCGGGATCCACGTTTAGCAAAGGGGCCAAACCAAGGGGAACGTTTAGCAGGGGGAAATTCAAGAAGAGTTTCTCTAAGAATGAGTCCTCGGGGTTCTGGAAAGGCAAATGCAGTGGCCAGCGAGTGAGTATATGGGGGAGTCAAGCGAAAAGAGACAAACCCATGGATAAGAAGGTCAAGTCGTATAGCAGCGTGGGAAACAACGTATGCTACAACTGCGGTGAAGTGGGACACTTTTCGAGGGAATGTCCCTACCCGAAGAAGGCCAGAGCCAATATGGCCATCAAGTCGGGTGAAGTCCAAACTGAGGTATGTGATCCAGTCCCTAACTCAAAGTTACTCATTACACGAGCAACTTTGGTAGAGAGTCGTTCGCGACATCTACTAGCCCTCCGAGGGAAGCTCGGAGGTAGCTTTGTTAAGATCCTTATTGACACGGGTGCTTCGGATAATTTTGTGGCTGCAGACATAGTCCGGCAAGCCGGACTAACGGTGCAGCGGCTAGGCGAACCAAGGACTATAGAGTTTGTTCAGGGTAGCCAAAGCACCGATGAGGTACTTCGACAAGCGAGAGTCGAAGTAGGGACATGGAAAGTAAACATGGATTTCACCGTGTTGGACATGGTGGGATTTGACGTGATCTTCGGAATGGATTGGTTCAATCGGTTTGTGGTAGCCCTGCATGGACAAGGTAGGAACCTTGTGGTACTGGCAAATGCCCAAGGAAGAAGATTTAGGGTGGAGGCCCAGGATCTAAAGGTAGGGCAAAGCAAGGCCAAAGATTCCTGCTTAAACCTGGTGTCCACGAGAGGACAACTCACTAAAGGAACTAAGGCAGCCTTTTTGTGCTTACTCTCAGTGAAGAGTGACAAAAAGACAAGAACGGAAGAAGTACCTTTAGTGATCTAGCGGGTGTTGGACCAATAATTGTCCAGGATACCATGCCGGAGGAGTTACCGGCGGGGTTGCCCCCCGCATGACCGATAGAACATAAGATTGAGTTGGTCGAGAGTGCTGAGGCGGTGGTTCGTCCCCCCTATCGTTTGAACGAAAAAGAACTCAAGGAGCTCAAGTGCCAACTAGAGGAGTTGGTGGATAAAGGGTATGTTAGGTTGAGCAAGTCGCCGTATGGGGTGCCGGTGTTATTTGTGAAAAAGAAAGATGGTTCTATACGCATGTGCATAGACTACCGGTTGCTCAACAAGTATACAAAGAAGAACAAGTACCCTTTGCCAAGAATTGAGGACCTGTTTAATAGGTTGGGAAAGGCAAAATACTTCTCGAGGATTGACCTAAGGTCAGGATACTACCAGATCAGGGTAGCCGAGGAAGATGTCGAGAAGACAACCTGTTAATGTCGAGAAGACAACCTGTTGAACGAGGTATGGGAGCTTTGAGTTTCTGGTGATGCCCTTCAGGCTATGCAATGCGCCGGCAACATTTTTGGCGCTGATGAACCACATCTCTGTACTCTATCTGGATCACTTTGTGGTCGTCTATATCGACGACATCCTGATTTATAGCGAGACGCTAGAGGAGCATGCTGAACACTTGGCGAAGGTGTTTGAGAAACTAAGGGAACACAAACTGTATGCTAAAGAGAGCAAATGTGACTTTGCTCAACAAAAGGTAAAGTTTCTCGGGCATGTGGTGGGCTAAGACGGGCTCAAGGTGGACCCGGAGAAGGTCCAAGCAATCTAGGAATGGGAGCGACCATCGAATGTACATGAGTTGAGGGCGTTCTTGGGGCTATGCAACTACTATCGAAAGTTTATTAGACACTATTCGAGAGTAGCCTTGCCCTTAACGGACCAAACAAGAAGAGGGAAGATGGTATGGACAGCAAAATGCGAGGCGACATTCGTCCACCTCAAAGGGAAGTTGAGGAAGGCTCCCGTGTTGGCATTACCGGACTTTGGTAAGGACTTTGAGGTAGAAATGGATGCTTCGGACTTTGTGTTGGGCGCAATTTTGAAGCAAGACAACCACCCAGTAGCGTTCTTCTCGAAGAAGTTGGACAAGGCTCAACAGAAGTGGCTTGCCCATGAGAAGGAATTGTTTGCGGTGGTCAAGGCACTCAAGGAGTGGCGACACTACCTTGGGAGACACTTCAAGGTTTACACGGACAATGTGGCAACAAAACACTTCTTGTCACAGCCCGGTCTGAGAGGGAAACAAGGTCGGTGGGCCAATGCCTTGGCCGAGTTTGATTGCGAGATTCTGTACAAGCCTGGGAAGAGCAACATCGTGGCGGATGTGCTAAGTCGAAAAGCGAGCTTGAGGTTGGCGATATCCAGTGCAACAACAACCTTCTGGGACGATGTGCGGACAGCATATGAGAACGATGGTCGAGCACAAGAAGTGTTGCTGAGGAATCTAGAGGCACGGGAAGCTCACCAGAGAGGTGAGCTGCCAACGGAAGAGAAAACGGGCTATGCGGAACGCAACGGACTCATCTATTACAAGCAAACGAGGGTGTATGTTCCAGAAGGGGAACTAAGGAAGGTAGCCTTAGAAGAGTGTCATGACGAACCTCTTGCGGGACACGGCGGAGTGCCCAAGACGATGGGCTTACTCAAGAAGAAGTACCATTGGCCAGATATGGCTAAGGACGTCCAAGACTATGTAAAGACATGTCCAACATGTCAGCAGGTCAAAGCCGTGACTAAGGCTAGTGGGGGCTTGTTGCAAAGCATCCCAATTCCAGATTGTTCGTGGAAATGTCTTACGATGGACTTCATCACGGGACTTCCCCCAAGCGAGGGGTTTGATGCGATATTCGTGGTGGTGGACCGATTTTTGAAAATGGCACATTTTATACCCACCACAATGGAAGTGGATGCGGAAGGTGTAGAAGCTATTCTTCGAACAAGTGGTTCGAGTGCGGGGAAGGCCAAAAGAGATCATCTCAGATCGAGATAAGATCTTCACCAGTAGGTTCTGGAGGACTCTCCTGGAACAGTATCGCATCAAGTTGAAATTCAGCACAGCCTATCACCCACAGACAGGTATGGGGTATTAAGTCAAATTTGGTGGTACTAACACTTCTTGACAGACGGACAAACGGAAAGGGTGAATAGGCAGCTGGAGGATTATTTGCGATGCTATGTCTCAGGAGACCAGACCGATTGGGTGAGTCATTTGGGACTTGCGGAAGTGTGTTATAACAACTCACCACATTCGAGTATCGGGGTGAGTCCATGGGAAGTCATCAATGGGTGAGCTATTGAAGGTCCTGTGGAACTCGGCATGGGCAAGTATCATGGAGAGCTACCCGCAGTGGAGGCATTCACGGTGGAAAGACTCAACATTTGGAATCTAGTGAGGGATTCCTTGGAACGGGCGCAACAAAGGCAAACCAAGTACGCGAACCAAAAGCGCCGGGACGTAGAGTTCCAAGCTGGGGAGAGGGTGTGGCTGAACACCAAGAACCTCAGGCTACCAAGTGGGATCAGCCGGAAGTTGACCCAAAGGTAAAAATGCATGCATTCCTATAAGTGAATTGATCTTGAGTTCCTTAAGCAGGTTCGCGGGGCCTTACAAGATTGAGGCTCGAATTGGTAAAGTGGCTTACCGTCTTCGACTTCCTCGAGAGATGGGGAAGATGCATCCCATGTTCCATGTGAACTTACTCAAGCCGTATTTTGAGGATCCACTTCGCAAGGACCAAGTAAGACCTTTACCTAAGGTTATCCAAGGGAAGAGGAATACAAAGTCGAGGCCATCCTCAATGCGCGCAAGAGCAAGCGACAAGGATGTGAGGTGAGAGAGTTCCATGTGAAGTGGAAAAGATTTCCACACTACGAAGCAACATAGGAACCGGAGGAGAACCTAGCGAACGCGCGAGATCTAGTGGAGGAATTTCTGCAAGGCAGAACTCTATGTACTTATGCAAAGTTCAATTAAAAATATCACTTTGAGAAATTGAGTAATGGCATATGTTGGGACCTGAAGGCGCGCCGAAGGTAAGCTAATTAGCATGGGTTAGCTAGGTCGACCAGGCGTAGGGAACTACGCCCGGCTCCCTGTGGGGATGTCGAATCCGTAGACGTATTCTATAGAGGTTGCGTTCGAGTCCCAACCCCCTAGTAAAGCAAGGCTGGGTTCAAGTCCTAACCCCATACTAGGGCGTGGTGAGGTGAGGAGTATAGGGACACCTATATTCCGTTGTCATGGGCTCTTGGCCAACTTAGGCACACCGCTAAGTGGGGGGATGCCCCTGGAAACATGGTCAACAAGTCGTAGGATAAAAAAGAGACGTTCGATGTGGGCATCGAACTTCTTCTATAGGTGGTCGAGTTGTAAGGAACCAACTCGCCGAGGTGTTGTAGGCTAAAGGAGCCCCGAAAGCATGACCAAAATGATAAAGAGTTCATCGGATGGGACCAAGTCTAAGATCGAGTCCAAGACCGACTCTAAGACCGAGTTCGAGATAGAGTCCGGAATCGAGTCCGAGACCGACTCGGAGACCGAGTTCGAGACCGAGTCCGAGATCCGAAATTGGGTCCGAGACCGAGTCCAAGGTCGAGTCCGAGGTCGGGTCCGAGATCGGGTCCGAGATCAAGTCCGAGATCGAGTCCGAGACCAAATCCGAAGTCGGATCCGAGATCGAGTCCGAGATCGAGCTAGAGACTAAGTCTCAGTACTAATACGGGTCAAGGGGTGAAAGCCCAAAGCGTGCGTCTCCTAGGGGGGGGGTTGCAGGGAGTTCCAAAAGTATAGTAGGGATAGTGAGGTCCAGGAACCAGTTTTGAAGGAACTCTCCAGTGGGGCTTCCAAACTGACTTGAGGTTGGGACTGGGACCAAGGGGCCTTGGGTGGGAGTGAGCATGGACTTGGTTGGTGCCGGAGGGGCCATCCAAGGAAGTGCTCAAGAGTAGCTCCCACTCCCGAAAGGGAAACTGACTGCGGTGCTCCCGGCTCATGTGGAGTGGTGCCCATTTGAGTACCATACGGCTCATTGGTCCTTGCCCTTCCTAGGGGCTTGGACCTTCCCTTCGGGATGGAAGTGGGGGGGTAGAGGTACCCATACCGGGCCGTTAGGCCACGGTGTTTTGCCCCAGCATCCCGAAGCAAGTGTTGAACCCGAGACTTGGGATTTAGAGGGTCCCATTATCAAGTCTTGTGGTACCAAGGGAAGTTAGGAACTTGGAAGCTTGGTGTGCTTGGCTGCTTGTGCTTGTGGGGAGTGTAGCTGAACCTTAAGTCCAGTCTAACCCGGGGAGGGGGATTGAGAGAGATTTGGGAATCCGTGGATGGATGGCTAACACTCCGTTGCTTGTGCAGTGAGTAGCTGAAACCAAGTAGGACCAAGTAGGAGCTGGTACCATAGGCGGGAACCTTGGTAAGGGAACTTAGCAAAAGCTAAGGCAGTGTTGGACAGATAGACGAGGTAAGCTGGCAAATTGGAAAGGAAAAAATTATGGCTTACACTTATCTACCTAAAGGAACGTTCAAGGAACTTTGTTCCTTGGCTTGCTAAGGCTTCTCCTGTCGCAAGCTTGCCAATTACCATATAGTCTAACATGGACAATCCCATGCTTTAGACTCTCCATGGCATCCCGGTCGCTAGTAACAACATGCTTGAGCACCTGCTTGATTTTCCACTCCCCATTTGCATAACCACCCTTGGTTATGCCTGTCAATTCCTATGGTTCGGTTCTATCCCTATACTACTTGCATTTTGGCTTCATACATTTTCTTCGGTTATTCTCTTCCAGACTAGGAAGATAGCTTTGCACTTTTTACCATGCCTTGGCAAGTATTCATAAAGATGAACCTACCCGACAGCTTAGGGAGTGGTTCCTCTATCCGGGTTTGCTCACCTTGTAATCCCACACACTAGGATCACCATTGCTACTTATGGGCCTTTATACGCCCATCACTAGCCTTGCCAAAATCCCTCTTTGGCTTTGTCCAATTTGGATAGACGGACTTCTCTTGTCTCCACAACCTTGGACATTTGGATAGCACCTCCTATCCTTCATTCGTTAGGGACTTTGTCCCTTGGGCATTATCCATTGCCCTTATGACACCAAATACCCTCTTCTGGTGTTCTAGAGTGTTTGGGTGTCCCAATGATGGCCTCTTTGACAATGAGCATTCCCTTTTCGATATTGACTTACTATGTCGTAACATAAGCAATTTATCCCGTATAAGGGTATATCAAACTTCCTTATCCCAATAAAAAGTCTTAGGTAGTTGCCTTCTACCAGTTTATGAATTATTTTGCACTTTTTGCTTAGTTGCCTTATAGTTGTCAAATCCTACAACTCATTGCTGGTGCTTCCACACCTCCATCATTATCTGGGTCACCACACTCTAGCCGCATGTCTTCTAACTTAAGCTATGCTATTCCCATTTCCATTGGGATTCCTTTGGAAGGGGTTTTTATGAACCCACTAACTTGACCTCAAGGCAGCACGCCTTGGCACCTTCGGTGTCTCCACACCATTGGCTCCACGAGCCTACCTTTATGACACTTCTTACTTATGTCCAGGTATTTTTGCGAAGACTAATATGGTTGTTTCTTAGGCCAATTATCCATTAGTACTGCACCATAGAGTTCATGCACAACTTTGTGTCAAAGTTGTTTTCTTCCGGGAAACTCTTTCCCACGACTTTAGCATGGCACCTTCTGCCATCAATGAGATACATACTGCTCTCATGCTTGGATTTCAAGATCCTCCCCATCTTTCGTGGGGCACCACACACCTTAGTCCAAATGTTTTCCTCAAGCCCTTAGGATTAGTTCTTGACTCTATTGGAGTCATTGAACCTTTTAGACTTTGTTAATCCGACGACCTATGAGGTCTTACTTTTGAGGTACTAACTCACTGGAATACAACTCCTTGTATTTATGTCCTACTCACAAGGACCATTTTTTGCAAGTGTTACTCTAACACTTGATTTGTTCTCTAGGGGCAACTTTTTGCCCCTTATGACTACTTGTCCATGTGATGAGAATACTAACTCATCATCTAAGTACACCCCCAACTCCTTGGGTTGTTCTAGCATTTATTAGAGGTAACCCCGGCTACCATTTCAAGGACTTGTGTCCTTTTCCGTATTTGACCTCCTGCGCTCATTACTTCTGGTATCACATTCATAAGCACCAACTTCAACTATATGAGGATAATCTTGTGACTCCTTTATTATTTTGGAGTCTCTATCTTTCCCGTGATCCCAACTATAGTTATTTACCACAACTACATTAACCAGTTTGCTAAGTCAAACGCTCATCTGGATCACATCCTCATATCGCTGAGGAAACCTTTATATTGTTCCCAAGATCCCAAAACCATTCCCTTACTGGCCCCTTTTCTATCCACCACATCGCGCCCAAGTTCAAGCATGAATTTGAGTGGAGAGCCATATCCTCTCGACATGCTACTCCTCAAGGATAGGCCCACTCCTAGGGCCTTCCAATGCCAATATCAATGGTGATATACTTGAGCACCAATAAAAGTCAAACTAAGGAACAGCTCTGATACCAAGTTGTAAGCGACTAAATTTTTCTATTCTACTTTAGTCACTTAACCACACCTCTGACCACTTGGAGGAGTCTCATTCACAACCTCCATAAGTCCCACTCAAGACTTGGGGCTTACTAACCCCGAGAATGGCATCCATGCCACTCAACCTTTGCACTTGGTCCAAGTGCTCCACGTGTCTGGTCCCATGACCGACACCCCAAGGCACCACCAACATACCAGCTTGTTACGCTAGGCCATGCCCCTTGGTCACATCGGTGGTCCAACACCACCTACATTGCAATCTCGTCTCTCCAAGACTGGGTCGTCTGTTCATGAGTGGTCATCCCAGATCCACTCTTTAGCATCCTTAGGATGCCTGTAGACATGGGGAATAGCCTTCCCCAATATCTCCTTTCTGGTCCCCACTAAGTCCCTTTCTATCCTTGACTGTGTTCGCCAATACTGCCACTGGATCAGGGCCCACAGGCCTGACCACTAAGTCCCACGGTCCTCTAGGACTTCCTCACCGCACGACTCTATCCTTGGTCATTACACCAGAGGACTACTCCTCTTCTTTCCACAGTCTAGACCTTTGGGACAACATTTCAGAACACCATGGCCTTACGCAAGCCTCATGGGTACTCTCCCCGCCTTCCGCTTTTGGGTGCTCTAGCCATGGGCTGAGAGCGAGGTTCTGTTGAGCCACACCAGGTATCTAAGTAGGTAGTGCCACCCACATTTGGACTGGGAGCATCGGCCAGTCGATCTCCCGGGGGAACTAGAGCCGGCTCTTGAATACTTCACCAAGCTACCCCGCTTGTCGGTCCGTATTCACTCTAGTCTTGGACTTCCCAGCGGTCAGTTCATCACCAAACATTGGGTCTGGCCTTCCTGGGCCAAACTGGCCTTTCCTGGGCCAAACTGGCCTTTCCTGGCCAAATTGGCTCCACTGCAGTCCTCTCCCTTACTATACTTTTGGAGCTCACCAAACCCCCCAGGGTCTGGGAGACGAACACTTTGGGCTTTCACCCTCTCAGGCTCGAACTCGGACTCGAACTCGGACTTGGACTCGGACTCGGACTCGGACTCGGACTCGGACTCGGACTCGGACTCGGACTCGGGCTCGGGCCCGGTCTCAGTCTCGGTCTCGGTCTCGATCTCGGTCTTGGTCTCAGTCCCGATCTCGGTCTCGGTCTTGACCTCGGACTCCATCTCGGGTCCTTCTTGGACTCCATTTCGGACTCCATCTCGGATTCCATCTCGGGTCCATCTCAAACTCCATCTCGGACTCCGTCTTGGACTCCATCTCGAACTCCGTCTCAGACTTCGTCTCGGACTCCATCTCAGGTCCATCTCGGACTCCATCTCGGGTCCATCTTAGACTCCATCTCGGACTCTATCTTGGTCCATCTCATTCTCCATCTCGGACTCCACCTTGGACTCCAACTCGGGTCCATCTCGGACTCCATCTTGGACACTTCCACATGTCATGTGTTGGTCCTTTTGGGTCCCTTTTTGGAGCCTCGCTTATTGCTCGCTTCATGCTCGTTCCTTGAGCACTCTGTTGGGAGTTCCACTCCCGCTCTCAACCTTTCAAGTGGGAACCTTTTAGTCCAAACGTGTTACGCTCGTTTGGCTTTTGCTTCGGCCACTACCACGTGCACCCTTTCGGCTCCACTTTGGGGCTTAGGGATTTGTGTCTCACACTCCCGAGAAGTCCAAACTCAAGAACTTACATTTGGTATTGGAGCGGTCATGTGTTTGACTTTGTTGGTTAACTAGGGGAATCACACCACATGATGATTGACATCTGGCTGGTCCAGTTTGCTCCCGCTTGGCTCGACCTGAGGGGTAGAGTGTCAAGAGAGCGAGACTCTCGGGAGAGCTGTGGCTCTCAACTTCCGTTCACGAGGGTGTGAACTTGCAAGGAAACGTGGTGGATTGTAAGCAACTAAAAAGAATGAATTGAGAAACGGTTTATGGGGTTCAAATATAGAGGGAAAGGGCCCATGAATAAAAGTGCACCCCCTTTTTCCAATCGGTTAAGGGTTTTGGGATACTTAAAGTTAAGTTAGGAAGTCCAAACTGGGTTAGGTGACTTCCTGAGAAGTCCAAACTCAGGAGTTTATATCTTGTTAATAACATCAGTCAACATCACTAGAAAATCTTGTTAACTATTTTTTCTATATATCCATTGAGTTTAATCCTTTACATCTATTATAGATGCCTTTTAAAATACTTAAATAAAATATTTAGTGAATTTAATGGTAAAAATTAATGTATTAAACTCTCAAAGTTCTAGGAATATTGATATTGAACGTCTTTGCCAATTGCTCAATATTGACTAAGTAATTACTAATTTATATTTAGAGTTCTTAGTTATTAAATTAAATTTATAGTGTGAGTGCATGGAATATGGAAAGGGAATACAGAAATGTGCATATCAATTAGCCCAAAAACCCTAGCTTATATACAGGAGCAAGTGGTCCGGATTGAAACCAATCCGACGGCTACCAAAATCCACTACGCTAATATTAGTATATGGCATCATAGCCGTACACTTGGCCCTCACATCATCCCCTCCTCTCGGAATAATGGAAGGCTGTCAGGGTTCTCTTGTAGATGGACCGGGATCTGGAGGAACGTCAGGAGGAGGCATCGGTGGATCTGTAGACAGTATTAACTGCTCCTGATCCCTTTGTATGAAGCGTTTTAACCGTTGCACATGCACAATCTCCGGAGGATCGGCCTGCTGAACGTTATGCCGAACCTCATAAACTTGTGGTCCAACTTGCCGCAACACCTAATACGGTCCTTTCCACTGCACAAGGAGCCCCTTAGATAAACCACGTACCGTAAGATGGGGAAAACGGACTAACACCAAATCATCCACTTTGTACTTCGTAGGTGGATGATGATGGGAATTGTAGCGCCGTTGTTGTCCCACTTGTACGCGGCCTAAGTGTTCAGCAGACTCTGCTCGGACAAGTGGAAGAATGCTTGTCAAATATTGATCCCATGACCTAGCATCAGGAGCTCGTGGCAATCGCGAAGGTAAACCCAGCTCTGTTGGTAATATTGGATCATGACCATATAGAAGTTTATATGGTGAAGCACCAACAGAACTTTGCACCCCTGTGACATAAGCATACCGAAGAGACGGCAAATAACCATCCCAATCCGAATGTTGAAAGTTCACATACTTTGCAATCATCCCTTTGAATGTCCGAACGAGCCGTTCCACCAGACCGTCTGATTGTGGATGATAAGCACTCGTAAAAGTGTGGCGTATCCCCAACCGAGATGTCAAAACATGAAATACCTCAGCCATAAATGCAGGACCATTATCCGAAAGAAACTGCTCTGAACAAGAATGCTGGAACACCACTCGACTGAGGAGGAAGTATCCAACAGCAGTTGCAGAGGCACTAGCAAGAGCACCAACTTCCACCCAACGAGTCAAGTAGTCAGAAGCAATAATAACATACTCATTGCCAGCAGTCAATTGCGGAAAAGGTCCCATAAGATCAAGCGCCACCAACTCAAACGGACGAGAAACTGCAATTGACTCCAACCGTCCTTCCGCAGCACAAGGGGGAGTATTACGAGCTTGGCACCAAACGCAGCTACGCACATACCGGATAATATCACGTCGCATCTCTGGCCAAAAGAAAGATCTGCGCAGCTTCTTAGTGACACAACGGTGTCCTATATGCCCACCTAGAATAGGAGAATCATGGTAGGCATGGAGAAACCGCGGAATAAACACCGAAGGCACCACCAACCGTAAATGATCATCAGGATCCGTCCCCACAAAATAAAGAAGGCCATCTTCAAGGCGATACTGAGAATGTAAATGCCAAAAAGGCAAGTCATCAGCAAGTGATGCAGAATTCTCAAACCCATCTCGAAGCCTTTGAATCCACGGCTCAATCTTTTGAGCCTCGCGAACCTCATCCAGAGAAGGTAGATCTTGCTCTACGCCCTGTGGACACTGAATGTCAAGGACAGCAACCACCGACGGCACAGAATCCTCATCTAGAAAATCCACAGATGCTGGAACAACAGGTTCGTCAGAAACATGAAAATGGAGTGGAGAAGGAAGAGGAGGTCAAGAAAGGGCATCAGCATCAGCCATAGAACTCCCTAGGCGATGAACAACATCGAAATCATATATCTGAAGCTTCAAAGCCCATCGAGCCGTACGACCAACCAGGTTCTTCCGCTTCAATAATGAAGTAACAGCAGCATGGTCACCTTCAAGTAACGTCCGAGAACCATGTAAATATGCATGAAGTTTCTCAAAACCCCAGACTGCTGCTAAACACTCCTTCTCCGTCGTGGAGTAGTTCATCTCTGCTGATTGTAATGTACGGCTTACGTATGCAATGGGATGGCGCTAACCAGGCACACTCGAGCTCTCTTGCATCAACACACCTCCAAGACCAATGTCAGAAGCATCCACGCGCAAAATAAAAGGTCGAGTGTAGTCAGGATATGCCAAAACCGGAGGAGTCGTCAATAGCTCTTTGAGATTCACGAACGCCCGCTCACAATTGGGAGACCAGATGAAAGATGACGTTGATGACTTCAGCAACGCTCGCAATGGTGTGGTGCGATCGGAAAGATGATCCACAAAACAACCGAGATACTGCACCTTACCCAAAAAGCGCTGCACATCATTCACACACTTCGGAGTAGGGAACTTTAGAACAGCCACAAGTTTGTCAGGATCAACTTGCAAACCCTCACGAGAAATACGGTACCCAAGATAAGTTGTGTCCTTGGACCCAAACACGCACTTCGACCGCTTCAGTTTTAAACCAACATCGCGTAGCCGATCCAACACTTTACAAACATCACGAACATGCTCCTCCCACGTCCCCTCCGAGTGGATCAAGACATCATCAATGAAGTCAGCTGTCACCTCCGGCATATCGCAAAGAACCTCGTCCATCATCCGCTGAAAAGTTGCTGGAGCATTGTTCAAACCAAACGGCATCACCAAAAACTCGTACAAACCAAATGGTGTACGAAAAGCAGTCTTAGGAATATCTTCTTCAGCCATCGGTACTTGCCAATACCCAGAAGCAAGATCTAGCTTGGTGAACCAACGACTTCGCCCCAGATGATCCAAGAGATCAGCAGTGTGAGGAAGAGGGTACACGTCCGGGATCGTCACTTCATTTAACGGACGATAGTCGATGCAGAAACGAATACTCCCATCAGGCTTCGTCACAAGATGAGGTTCACATGCCCAAGGACTCCGCGACTTTCGAATAACACCTTTCTCTAACATCTCCTTGACGTTTGCACGTAAAATCTTGATCTCCTTGGGTGACCGATGACGAACAAGAACCTTGATTGGACGAGCATCCCCGGTTGGAATGGGATGACGTGTGGCAATCTTGGCCCCAGACGATAGGTCAAATTCAAAGAGATCAGAATACTCCTTCATGAGCTGGTCAACAGTTGCAACACAAAGATCATCGGAGGGATCGGAAAAGGGAAGAGCAGAACAAGATGGAAACACAAGAGGAAATATTGGGGGAACAAAAGTAATGGAAGCAGAGGTAGAAGTAGAGGGACGAAGAGGTACAGAAGTGAGAGGAATGGATGAAACATAAGGAAGTATGAGACAAGGGGGAGAAGCCTCAAAGTCACACTTGGCATGATTGTGCTGCAACCAATCCATACCAAGAATGAGGTCAAAAGCTTGACTCGGCACCACCCGCAACGACTGCAACTCAAGCTCGAGATCGCCCACACGCACAACCAGGTCTGCCTCATCTCGTGCACATGCATGTGTACGGCCGTTGCCATAAAGAATGAAAACTGGATCCGCCGCACGACGCAAGTGTAGACGACAACGTGTGGCAACAGGTCGAGCAATAGAAGATAAACTCGAACCTGTATCAACCAACACGGAGAGAAGAATAGGAGACCTCTTGTTATAAAAACGAGCTTAGAAAGTAAACACTGGATGAACCGGTCCCGAGTGAACCCCTTGATGATACTCCCGAAAGAAAGATGGAGGGGTCACTAATTTATTCGCGCAAGGTCCCTCCATTACTCGCGCGACTCCTTGTTTCCCGAATGCATCTCGGTATCCAAACCTTCCACCGCAGCAGCACCAACGGGACGTTGCTGACGCCAAGGTCTCCACCCAGGAAATGGAGGTCGCCAATCCGGAAAGTGCCGACAACGCCGATAAGTATGACCAACTTCATCACACGCCCAGCAACGAACATCACGGCCACGACCACGTCCTCGCCCTTGTCCTTGGACTTGAGTAGCAGCAGCATCAACCTCCATGGGAACAGGACCATCACTCATAGGAAGTGGAGCTGAAGGACGTGTAGCAAGAAGTGGAAGAGGCGACGTCTCATAACGTTGTGCCAAGCGAAGAGCATCGTCAAGAGTGGCAGGAGCAAGTGCATGCACAAGTCCGACAAGATCTTGACGAAGTGCTGGCCACAGCATTCCTAGCTTGATCCGCTCCGACATATTTGGCTCTGCACGAAGCAAAAGACTTCGGAAACGAACGCCAAATTGCATCACCGACTCAGATGGCCCTTGGCGAAGACAATGCAATTGTTGGAAGGCATCATCACAATCGTCGGCGTGTCCGAAGGCGCGTTTGAAGACGTCCGAAAGAACACTCCAATCGCCACGAGTAGCTGCGCTCAATCCATTGTACCACTGCAATGCTGTCCCTTGGAGACATGTGGGGAACTCACGCAAATGTCGAGCATCATCCCAAAAATAATATGTGGCAATCACCGTGAAGTGATCGAACCAATAGTACACATCATCCCCAGGATTCCCACGAAAGAACTCCGGCCGAACGCGAGGATTGGCACCAAAAGCAGGAGGAGTTGTACCATGTGCCGTGAATGCCGCCATCAACTGAGTTTGATTGTTCAATTGCAAGCACATAGCATCAAGCAATTGAACCAACTGCTGCTCTAGAGTCAAAGTAGGAGATTGCGGATCGGCCATGAAGATGAACGAAAAAAGAAAGAGCAAAAGAGGAGAAATGACAAAAAAGCTAGAAAGAAATGGTAGATCTAGACAATGCAAAAAGCTAGATCGAAACCAAATCTTGAAAGGAAAGAACAAAAGAAAGGAAATGGAAAAAGCTAGATCTATCCTAAATCCAAGCACTCCCCAGGGACAATCAAAGGTGCCCTTCAACTCCACCAATGTGAGTGCATGGAATATAGAAAGGGAATACAGAAATGTGCATATCAATTAGCCCAAAAACCCTAGTTTATATACAAGAGCGAGTGGTCCGGATTGAAACCAATCCGACGGCTACCAAAATCCACTACGCTAATATTAGTATATGGCATCGTAGCCGTACACTTGGCCCTCACAATAGCTAAATATATGCTTCATAAATTATTAAATAAAATTTATGACTAAGCCTAGATATGTTATTTTGGAAATAATTGATTTGAGTTTTGAGTTTAAGGATGAAAAAACATATAGGAATCTATAGAAAATTTATGAGCCTTGTAATGGAAGATGTCTTCAAGTTTGCAGAAATAAAAGAGAATTGTCCCTCATATGTACAGTGCAGATAAAAGGTTTATTGTGAATTTCTTTGTTGTCTTAGCTTTGCAACAAACCATATCATCAGTCTTCTTGCTTAAGCCTTTCATAGCATACTGGTAGTGCTGTAAGCGAGAGGTCGTGAGTTAAGGCATTGCATATGCTTTCTTTTTCCGCGCTTGGAGATGCAAAGCTCAAGCGATATATGATCCACCCAAATTTGAAGCTTCGATCAGGCCCCAGTTCTTACATGGTACTTGGCATCACAAAAACATTAGTCGAAAAGTGAGTAAAAACTTACATAGAATCAAGAGAAAAAAAGGTACCAAGTCTATCTCCATGCTCGTAAGAGCATCCCCAGAACTAGAGCACTGCCGAAAGCAATATGAAGCCTAACACAAAAGTATTTGGCAAGGAATATTTTTTTCTTGTCCTGCAATTAATCACTTGTTATTGGCCATCGAAACCACAAAAGACTGTATACTTACGTGATGATTTGACGAGACAAAATCCACAACCATTTTTCCAACCGGGAGTGTGAGCAGGCACAAAGCCGCACACGGCAGAGGCAATGCTTTGAGAGCCGCTAGAGCACAAAGCCCTGTATACAGCCCAGTGACTAGGAAAGTCACAACTTTCGACCCATTCTCCGTGCCAAGCCTCACCTGACATAGATATCAGAGTGATGGATTAGCACAGTAAAAGTCTCTCTTTGTGTAAAACTCGCATACCAGTGGAGAGATCTTGCCAACAGCTTTGTCATCTTCGATCTGTGCTTGGATGAATAACACGGGTGACGAATATTTGCAATGTACCTGATGGAAGTGGCTGCACAAGAGAATGAGCGTGGTTGTGATGCCCACCAGTGCGGAAGCACCCCACAGTGTGGGTGTTAAAGGAAGAATCCTACGAAACGGAGACTCGTTGAAAGACTGACGAGAAAGCTTTTGAAAAGTTTACGCTTTGTGTGACTGGCTGAGGTAAAATGCAGTCGTTGCAAATGGCCCGAAAGCAAGAAAGCAGAGAGGCTCGCCCAGTCCCTTGTAACTCAGTCGAAAGGGAGGACACTAATGCAAGAACAAGGAAAGTGAAAACCAGTTTTTTGTCAATCTCAAGTACCTGATAGATGTATCCGCAAGAGATTGCTGCAGCAAGGAGAGACGCTACTCTTATATCGGATGCGACCAAGGCTGCTCTCAGAAGTCCCGCACAACCAAACGCGAGGCAAGCGAACGACGCTAATAATACTCCTCGCTGGCTGTTTCTCGAAAGACCAAGGATCTAATTAGTAAATGATCCTGGCAGTAAGAAGTTACCTTCCAGTGATGTTCACAACTGATTCTTTCTTGTTTTTGTCCACACCAGTATCGGCATCGAATGCATCATTGCTGAAACAAGCTTAGAACAGACATTGTCTGGCATATAGTACCTTAGATTCAACCACGTGATGACGAGCACTGACGATACGAGTAACAACGAATATTGTCCACCATCAAACGCTCCACTCTCGAGAAATGCAGTAGCCGAGCCTACCTGCAACTAGAAGTTTCAGGCAACAATACAAAAAGCTTGGATAAAATCACTCTGTACCGAGAGAGGTATCAACGCGACTGAATAGATGGGGAGCTTCACTGCTCTCCAGAGAAGCTGCAAATCGCTCAGCTCTTGTATGCTTTCCGTGGGCGGAGATTCCTCCCGACTTTCAGTAAGAAGGCTCAAATTCGCTTCTTGGAAGCAAAATGCTACTCGAGCTTTGCGAGAGGCACTCACATTGGTGACGGGAAAAGCGCGAGAGGAGCATTGGAGTCTTTTTCCGGAGGTCCGCGTGCAATAGAGAGCAAGCTCAATAGCCAATGCCATATCCAAGAATTACCTTCTCAACACCTAAAATGAATTTGACATTAGCGTGGATAAAGTGTGATAATACACAAACAAATTGTAGTTACGCTCTGGTTTTCTTCTTCATTCTTTTGCCAGCTCGGAAAACCGCGAGTATCTCAATGCTGCAGAAAGTTTCAAAAAATGTTATGGCTGTAGATGACAGTTTTAGGATGGCATTCACCTGTCAGTGCCGGGAAAGAAGTTGTAAGCATGAGCATTCGCCAAATGCCAATGTCCGTTCTCTTCCAGTGCCTCACAATCCTGTTGAAGAATGTCCTGCACGTCAAGTGAAGAAGAAAGATGCGACTAGAACCTGTTTGAATGAATCCCATCCACAGCTGACATATATCAACTGCTCTGGCCATACATCATCGTCTCGCCAAGTCGTTTCTCCCTCTCTTTGAACACCACCATCTTTCGCTCGCAACATCCACGGTCGTTTCTCAACTCTGAAACAAAATTGCCATCCAGCTAATTCTACTCTCGATAACGAAAAACTTACTTATCGATTTCGTTTCTAGATGGCGATCTTGTTTTGCCTTGCGCTCTCAATGAAGCAGTTCTCAGAGCCTCAATAAGCACGGGCTGCAATCCTTTTCTTGGAGGATCAACAACAACCACATCTGCACCTTCCAACCACGTTATCGGAGCCTGCAATCCCAGAAAACCACCGTCAAAAACATATGAACAAAAGCATAGAAGAGTGAAATCAACCTCTGCTGCATCTGCGCAATGCCAGCTGATTTGGCAGTCGACGGAAGCTGGTAATCTCGAAAGAGAACGTTCAAAAGGCTCTTTGCAGTGCTTATTCACCTCGACGCACTTGACAAATCTACATTGTTGCAAGGTTATTAGACGCTAGCCATAACCGGTAAAATGTGTCCACCTGCACTTTCTAGTGGCTGCCAAACTCAAGCCAATGACGCCAACACCAGCAAACATGTCCACCACGGCACTTCCTTTTCTCACGTATCTCTGAAGTCTCTGTAGGAGGTCCTCAAAAGACTAAAAATTCAATGTGTCATCAATCCGTTTGTTTACTTTCGGAAACAATGCGCACACCTGATAGTTTGCTTGCCCAAAGCTGGAGGGAGCGTAGCATACGTCCGCACCTCCAACACGCTCCCAGAGTTCAGAATGCCCAAACAAACGCCTCCACCTCTGTCCCAAGATTATCTGGTAACTCTCAAAAGTAAGCTACGCATCCTGAATTCCAAGTACTCACGTTAGTTTGCGTTGTTTGAAAGTTTGCCCAAATTGAATGCAAGAGGTCTCTTCGGCTTCCTTGTCCACCCCGTCTCCACAAACTCTGAAAAACACAAGATCAGAAAGAAGGCAACACGAGAGACGACGATTACGTAGGCCATCTTATGAAGAAGCTCCGTTCCTGGAGAATCCTCATCTCGACTGTTCCAAACCAAGGACACCTGTACTTTGCCTACAAGTATTTAATTAAAGCCTGGAAAACTTGAAAAGGTCTCAGAACGTACATGTGTTCTTCCGCTGCTCAACAGGTACGGAGGTCACGTAGCTGTTAACAACAAGCTGAAAATACCGCGGTATTTGTTTAGTGAATTGAATAGGAAACGTATGTGAGAACCTGGATATAGCGCAGCTGCCCTGTGCACGTCTCGTCATCGTAAGGTTGCACACCAACGTCTCGTATAACTGCAACGCAAGTGATTATGGTAATTTTCCTTCATAACGAAAACGCACCTGCTTTGATAAGCTCAACCGCTGCGTTTATAGAAGGATGGTGGGCTGCTCAATACACACCATTTGCAAGAGTGGAAATTCAGTTCGAAGATGAATGCTTACCGCGGCATTCAGGAATATCGACAATACTGTGGCTGTGCTCCTCAAAAAGTCCAACAAATGGGTCATCAGACGTTCCACGAACTGCTAACTTAGCTCTACATCTCCATCCGTGCTGGTAGAGCGTTAAAAAACAGTCAAGTAGCCCTTTTTCAAGATGCAACATACCGTAGCACTGGGTATAAGCTGAAGCTTTGCAATTCGTCGTTTCTGGAAGAACGTGACAGCTTCGTTGTAAACAGGCGGATTGTTGAGTCCGTTTTCAAACGCACAACCGGAACACCTTAAAAGAAGCAAAGAAACTCAACTTGAAAACAATGTGTAGCTACCGTACCTTGAAAAATGCTGACAATTTAGCTTGCTAGACGTTTTTACTTCTTCCTCTGCGGGGATATCGGTTTCATCTTCTTCCTGCGGAAACTCCAAACCCAGTTGAACACCATCACTGCTTGGTCCTTCCTCGTTCTGGTTTCCATCTTCTTCTCGACCTTCGTCCTGCAGGTCTGTTGTCCTGCTCCTGTCTGATAAGTATCTTTCCTTGCTCACTCTCCGCCCGGGAGTCCACGTCCTGTGAAGCTTGAGTTTGCCTGCGGCTTTTCTACTAGTCAGTGGTCTGGAAACCTCCACAGACTTCTTCCCTGAAGCAGCAACTACAAACCCAATCCTCCATTTTGACGAAGAAACCAAGCTTCCATAGCAGGCGCAGCAATCTCCCATGAGAGTCACTAGGGCTGCAACCAGATTTGTTTTTGAGAACTATAAGCTAAGAACAAAGAAACCAATCTTACTTAGTGCTCCTGCTCCACGTAAGAATGTGGATCTGACGAAGTCGAAGGCTGGCGATTATGTTGTTGTGGTTGCTGCTGCTGCTGTAGCCTAGCGTTGCTTTCTACGATCATCCTCGCGATCTGGAGCTGAGTTTCATTCCTCTTCAACTCCAGCTCCCTCATCACTTCCAGCCTCTTCAGTTCCATCCTTTCAAGAGCTTCAGTCACGATACGAGCAATCTCTTTGGCATGACGCAACGGATTAGAACCGCAGGCGCTACCTTTTTTCCGCTTCTTGCACGCTTTGCTGCTGTTCCTGGCCTGGCAATCGTCGTCATCATCGTCGTTATCGTCCTGCTGGTCGGACAAAAGTTGGCCACCTGATATCTCGTCTTGGACGTGCTGCGCAGCGGCTTGCAACGACGATGATCCAAACCGATGGTCCTGTTTAGAGTTGAGAACTCCACTTCCAACCAAACCTTGCTCGTCAGGTTCTTGGTGATGGTGGAGTAGTGGAAGAGTAGAAGGTTGTACTTGAGGAGGATGAGTTTGCGGCTGGTGGTGGTGATTTTGCTGCTGCTGCTGGTGGAAGTGATTTCCAATCGTCCCAGTAACAAGTGCGGCCGCTGCTCCTAGCCTAGGATTTCGACCAACGATCTCCTCCATTTTTTGAAACCACGGCCAATCCGAGATCCCTCCGTTGGTCGCCTTTCGGTCTCTCTCAATCTTAAACCTCCTCTTCATCACGTCCAGCTTGTTCTTGCATCTCCGGTAGCTGTAGACGGGCTTGCCTTGCGCGCACACCGAATTGAGCTTGAAGATCACGTCCTGCCATCCCTTGGTGCCAATGCTTCCCCCATTGAGCTCGATGTACTTGTCGTTGTAGCAATCCAGCAGCGTGCTGACCGCTACATCGCTCCACTCATCCGCCGGCGGCATCGAGGAGGCCAGCATTTCCTTGCCGCTGCTGCGCATTCCCATAAACCCTAGGATTTCCGAGCCGCGCTCCGCGAGGAGATCGGCGCGGCGTTACCTGAGAAAGAAGACCAGGAATGTGGAGATCAGGGGAGATCGTCGCGAGAAAGCGAAAAATCGCGATTCAATCGTCCGTAGCGCGCTCCCCGCCATAGCTACTCCTCGCTCCCATCATGCAATGTGTTTGACCCTCAACCATATGACATGTATCCAAAGAGGAAGAGAAACACGTGGCATTCTTCCGATTTTCCCCTTGACAAGTCATAACAAACCGGCACTTTTTTACATTGATAAAGATGTTTACACAATATTGTTCTACCAATTTTTTTTTCTGTACAGAGGCGTGTAGTGAGTGAGCTTGTGTGCTGCGCTGTGAGTAAAAGTGAGTGAGCTGTTACCCAAATCCAATCTCCCAATCCATCCAATTTCGTGTTAGTCTTAATCCACCGCTAAAATAATCAATCGCGTCGCAAAGTAGCCACACTGGATTAGTGGCGCTAGCCCAAACGAAGGAACGATCCATCCATTCGTCGCCTTCAATGGAGAGAAGATAGCCAATCCTCGACGTGCTTTCTCTGCTGGGCTGCAAGCAAAGCCACAAAGAAGAAATTTAGGGTTCTTGGGAGGAGCGAGAGGGCGATCGATTGGCGGCGACATTACCTGCTGCGGCATTGCGATTGCTGCCGCTGGAGATTGTGGTGAGAAGCGCGGCGGCCCAGACGGTGGGAGGAGGAGGATTGCTGGCCGGGGCGGCGGAGGAGATATTTCGGCGCGTGCGCGAGGAGCCGTAGCAGGGCACAAGAACCGCGAAGCTCTCCTCGGAATCGGAGCTAAAATCGGTGGAATGGGGCTCCAGCCAGCCGACGGACCAGTCGGAATCCTCCGATTCGGAGCCCGACATGCAGCATCCATCCGTGTGGACGACCACCAGGTCGAATTCCTCGTCGAGCTGCTTCTCGCGGCACAGCTTCCACGGCCGCCGCGCGCTAGCAGCCGATTGCGACGAGGAATTGGAGGAGGCGGAGGAGGAGGACCTGGGCCTCTGGCGTCGTCGCGATTTCCCCGCGCTCGCTCTGCTGCTCCTCCGGAATCGATCGCTCTCTTGCTGCTGATGCTGCTGCTGGTGCTGCTGATTCTCTAGGGTGTTGCTGTTGCTACCACCGCTGGCGCGCCATAGCCACGGAGGGAGCTGCGATAGCGCCATCGCCATGATGATCTCCCTCTCTCTCTCGCTCTTCTAAGAGGGCGCGCGCGCGCGCTACAAATCCACACAAATTCCCTGGCGAAATCTATGGAAGAATGTGTCTGGGAAGGGAGGGTTTCACGACGAAGGCGAAGAATTTGGACTAACTCCTACTTGAGCAACAGGGCATCTCTACCCACGTGGCGCCGCCGCGGTCGTCCATCGCCGCATCCGACGGCTGCCGTGTGGGGTCGTCTCACTCACACTTCTCCTCCAACTTGTTAGCTAGCACGGATTCCTCTGTGATGCTGATGGCGCTGCCTGGATTGCTCGCGTCCATCCATTCGCGCAAGTGTTTTTAATCTAGCTTTAAAATATTGTTGGGGCGTAGGCTCTCACGCCTTTGTACTGGCTTTGTCTTGTTCCGTGTCAAGAGTCGTACACCAACGTATGATCAATCAATCAAATATGTTCCTTCTTTTTACAAACCACAAACACAAGTATCTAGGTAGAAAGGTTCCTTATCAATTGGAAACATCCCTGTTTTGAGCTGGTTCCTCGCCATGGGGAGGACGCTGCTCGATTTCTTCGCGATGAGGTGGTTCCACAGGATGGGCAGAGTGATTTATTTCATTGCTCCCACCTTGATCTTGGGGTGATTCCACGCGAGGAGGGTGCTCTACTGGATAGTCCTGGAGTTGTTCATTCTGCTGGGATCCATTCTGCTGGGGTTGGGATTGATCCGGGTAAACTGGCACTGGGTAGCGCATCCCTCCACCACCACCAAGAACTTGCTGCGCAACCTTGCTCCGTGCAACCAAACGCTCTTCCTCCGCCTTGCGGCTGGCCATCTCTCGCAAACTTGATTGCTTCTCCGAGGATTGCCTACGCAGCCCCTCGGCCCTGCCGTGCGCTGCCTCCCTAGCGCCGGCGTCGAAAGGATGAGCAATCTTACCTCCAACTTCCTTGGCGCTTGCAAAAGCATGATCAAGCTTCTCTCGGGCACCAGATGCTAGCGTCACAATGTCTTCTTTGGCGTTTGCTCGAGCCTCCCGCCTCATTGCATCCATTGTCGCTTCAGAGGCCGCCATAGAATCAACCGATCAATCAAAGATCAAAGAGAATCAATCTATAAGAGATCAAAGAGAGCCACAGAGGGCTATACAGAGACTTTTTGTTTGCCCGAAGGGGGGTCATCCAGCTCCATTTTAAAGATCTAGCAAAGCGCCACCTAAGGTAGCCAGGTGTCGCCATAGAGTCAATGGGCCATGGTCACAATATCGTGAACTAGAATGTACGGAGAGGACTTGCATGGGACCAGCTTAGTTGCTTCTTGGGCAGCCCATTTGCCTCTGGCAGCGTCTGGATGAATCCGGCACGCGCTTAACATACTTATCCAAGCAACTTGGCTTGGTGTTACAGGCATTGTGTGTATGAGCTCTTCTGCTTCGCTCAACCATCCTAAACGCCCAAGAACATCCACAATGCATCCATAGTGCTCCTCTCGACCAACACTCCTTCCATCCAGCTCTTGAAGCATCCACACGAAGTATAGCCTTGCTTGGTCGACCAGACCAACATGGCTGCACAGAGTGAGGATGACAGTGAAGCTGATGCTATCTGGTTGGATCCCATCCAAGTGCATTTCGTTCCACAGCTCCATGGCTTTGCTCGCACCGTTTTTGTGCCGGGAGGCTGCGAATCCCAGCTGAGCGTGAGCCGTGATCATCGCATTCCAAGACACCACGTCCCTGTACTGCATGTTATGGAAAAACTCCTCGGCAACTTGGAGCTTACCGCACTTCACGTACAAGTTGAGCACGGCATTCTCCACTGGCCGGTCTCTCTCCAGCCCGCTGGAAACAATCCTTCGGTGGATCATCTCGCCCTTCTCGAGCGTCTGCAAGTTTGCACACGCCGTGATGCTGCTCGCGAACACGAATGCATCGGCTCGAACTCTGCCTTCGCGTTGCATGTCGAGGTAGAAACTCAGAGCTCTTGGGTCCTGGCCGTCTCGAACGAGTGCCGCGATCATGATATTCCATGTCACAACATTTCTTCGACCGGCCACCTTGTCAAACACCCTCTCGGCCTCCTCCAGATCGCCGAAACTCGCATACATCTCCAACAGAGCGTTGGTCACCTCGATAGAAGCCGAGAGCTCCCGATCCAGAACTACGTGACTGTGTAATCTTCTGCCGGTCCGTTCATCGCCGGTTGCCGAACAGGCAGCCAGAACGCTTGCCAGGCAAATCTCATCAGCTCGGACTCCTTCCAGGTTCATCTTTGTATACAGCTCCAATGCATCGTGACCGCAGCCATGACGAACGTACGCATCGATCATCGCTGTCCAGGCCACCAGATCCTTTCTATGATCCACCATCTTGTCAAAAACTTCCACTGCCTCGTCCAAACTCCCACAGTTCGCATACATCTCAACCAAGGCAGTCGACGCGACGCTTGAGGATCCTCCTCCACCGTGCTCGATCCGTGCATGGAGTGCTCTTCCCACTGATAGCTTCTTGAGAAGCGAGCAGGCCGCGAGAACACTCGTCAGTGTCGAGATCTCAACCGGCTTCACCCCTTCCAGATCCATTTCCCAGAATGCTGTGAGTGCCTCCACTGGAAAGCCGTGCTGGGAACAGGCCGAGATAAATCCGTTCCAGTCCTTCTCTGTGTCTGGTGAATCCATGAAAACTCTCTTCGCATCTTCCACACTTCCACACCTCGCATACATGTTGACGAGAGCATTCTGGACGACAACACTTCCTTCCGGTTCAGGCCTGATCGTCAGAACTCGTTCGTGGACTGATCTGCCTTGTTGCAAGTCGGAGGAGGAGACCGCGGCACTAGAGAGCGTGAACATGTCGGGCTCCAAGCCTTCCACTTCCATCTCCCTGTACAGATTTAACGCTTCCTCGCCACAGCCAAGCCCGGCATTTGCAGCTATCATAATGTTCCAGGCAACCACGTCCTTGTCCTTGATTTTCCGGAACTTCCTCCGTGCCTCTCCCAAGTTGCCACACTTGGCATACATGTTGATCAGCGCGTTCTGTAAAGCAGCACTGCCGGAGGCCTCAAATCCCAGGCTGGTGGTTCTCTCATCGATCGCTTTCCCCTGCTCGATGAGCGCGAGACTCGAGCACGCTGCTAGTCCGGCTCCGAAAGTGAAAACGTCCGGCTCCATGCCTTCCAAGTCGATCGTCCAGAAAATCTCCAGAGCTTCCCTGTCATGTCCATGCTGGGCATTTGCCGCAATCATCGTGTTCCACGAGACGATGTTTGGCTGGGACATCTCCCGGAACAAACGAGCAGCGTCCTCCAAGCTGCCACTTTTCGTGTACATGTTTAGCAGCGAGTTCTGCAAGACAAGGTGAGTGCTTAGTCCGATGTCAACAAGCCGCTTGTGGAGACGCTTACCCAGCTCTAAGCATCCCAGTATGGAGCAAGCTCCCAGCACGCTGGAGAAGACGAAGCTATCGGCCTCGACTCCTTCCAGTTGCATCTTCCAAAACACTCGAAGAGCTTCTCTCCCATTTCCGTTGTCGACGTAAGCTGCGATGAGAAGCGTCCAGCTGAAAACGTTCGGCCGAGGAATCCTGTCAAAGGCAGCCCGAGCATCCTCCAAGCACCCCCATCTTCCATACATCTGAACGATAAGATTTCCCAGGAATGTCTCTCGGTCCCGCCCAGTTCCGGACAGCTGAGAGTGAAGCCGCCTCCCATCTTCCACAGACCTTGAGATTCCATACTGCCGTAAAAGAGCTGCAAACTCTGTCGAATCGACATCGTCAACTCCTCTGAAAGACGATGGCCGTGTTGAAACTTTCGTCGTCGCGGGAGGAGAGACGATCATCCTTTTGATGACGATAGATAGATTATTACCATCACCCAGCCATCAACAAGCCGGCGTTTTTTCTTTCCTTGAGCTTGCAAGATCCTAGGAAACTTTGTGGCGCATTTCCTGGATCATCTTGTCGCTTGACTGCTTGGCGAACAGGCGCTGCTTGAATCGGACGTAAGGATAAGTTGCCAGCGACAAAAAATGCGCCGGCTTGGAGAAGGAGAAGATCTCGTACCAGATGCTGTCATCTTCCTTGTTCCATTCCACAGAAAATCGCTCTTCACCAGCCTATAAACCACTCGATCGATCGATCATCCATTGTTGCAAAAGGAAAGAAGAAAAGAAGAGTTTTTTTTGCTGACTTACCAGGAGATGGCCCTGCAAGGTCCCACTTCCAAAGGCGTAGACGATTTTGTTGTTCTTCCTGGCTTGCTCTCGATCGTCGCGAATGTAGCGAATACGTAATGGATTCACGATCCAGAAAAGCCCTTCCTTGCTACACACATTGAATCCCTGGCCACGCTCGATCGGCGTCTCCCGCGGAACGAATGCCCAGCCCAGCTGGAAATGCCTGCGCAGCCAAGCATTTCTTCACGCCATCGCAAATCACTCCACAGAAAACCTACCGCCAATCTTGGAGCAAATTCTTGGCCCTGATGAACGCCTCCTCTTGGCCGTGGCCGATCTTCACCCTGGAATGGTTGATCGCAAACCCTTGGCGCTCGATCGATTGGAGGCGCTCGTCCGTCCACGCCGCCTCGCTGCAGCAGTCCTCTGCTGCGTAGTTGAAATCTAAATCCCTAAAGAACAAGGAACACGATAAGGATCGATACCGCAAAATCTTGCCTGTGATCCTTGGCCTGCGATGGCGGCTTGCTCCATCCCCAGCCCAGGAGCACCATATCTAAAACTAGGGCAAGAGAGGGATTGCATTGCATTCAAAGAAATTTTGTAGCTCCATGGCTTTGAGAGAAGCGGACGGTCCTATGAATGGTGTTCGGGGGAGAAGATTTTCTCTACATGGGAGAGCAAAACTAAACCAAACGAAGGCTTTTTCCTTGCCCGACGCTCCGATCGATGCCGGGATCGATCAATGTGTGTGAAACTCCTAGGCCTACTTCCTCTTGATCTTCTTCTTCTTGTTAGCGCTGCCACTGCCGCCGCCGCCGCTCTTCTTGTTCTTGTTCTTCAGCATGAGCACCGAGTCCTGGAACTTGGAGGGCAAAAGGGTCGCCCTCTTGCGCTTGGGCCGGCCAATTCGCTCCTCCTCGTCGCTACTGCTGCCGCCGATCGAAGAGGGCTTGCTCGGAAAACCATCGCTGGGCCGGGAAGGAGACGATACTGGCCCCCGCCTCCTCTGGAAGATCGAAAATCCCAGGCTCTGGACGAAGACCCTTCTCCCGGGGGGACGACAGGCGCTGGCCGCGGAGTCGTGGATTTGTGACTGGATGACAGCGCAATGAGCCAGCACGTCCAGAGCGAGCAAGCTCTCCACGGCAATTGCTTCCGCGGTGACGCTGGAATCGGCTTGATCCTCGGCCGACTGCTCCTCATGCTCGATCAGCGGCGTCGGATCTGTGGATTTCTTCGACCAATTCTCCCCCGACTGCGTAGCGCTGCCGCTGAAATATCCCCCGGCGTGCCCGATGGAAGGCGATGGAGCAGCATTATGGCTTGATGCCGTTCTCCTCTTGTTCTTGCCGATGCTCCACACTCCAGGATCGGGGAGGCGCTGGTGAGCCACCGATCCATTCCACGCTACCTCGGCGCCTGCCTGGGGCTTCATCGTCCTGTGCCGAGCGACGGCGATGCTGCCTCGCAATGGCCCTTGCTGGATCATGACCTCGTTCCAAGACGGCGAGGGGCAAGAGCTTCGAAATCTCTTGTGCTGCATTGAATTGGCTCTGCGGTGGAGAGATGGAGCTCCTGGTTGCTCGCTTCTGCCCGAAATCCTCAATCTAGTCTAGAGGGAAGCGCTGCGCTAGAGACTCCTAAAACAAGACGATCGCTCGGCTCTGGGGAATTGCATGGCGAGGATCTTGGACGCCGGCGAGGTGAAGAGGGGAGAGAGGAGGAAGAAGATCCATGGCGGTTGCCCTGCTTGCCCTGGACAAAGGAGAAATGGAAGGAAGAGAATCGGGTAGAACGCCTCGCCTCGCCTTGTGCACAAAGTGTTTGTTGGGACAGGGTTCGAACCCTGGCCTTCTTGGTTTGCCACGCGGCAGTCGCCAAGTGGCCCTTGGGCTTAATGCGGCTGTGGCCGGATGGGCCAAGGGAAAATGGGGGCGTCAAAGAGAAGGCATACAACAAACACATCGGCAGCAAATATTACTCTATCCCCGGGGTAGAAGATCCATCCGCGGCGAGGAAATAGGGCTTGCGCGATCGATCCATGGCTGCGCGGAGGCGATGAGGATTCCAGGTATGCCGCGGTTGCTGCCGTCTTGCCAGCATTGTGTACTCGATCGCTGCGCCGCGAATGCGGTGAAATGCCGCGCGGTGTCCGAGGAGGAGGAGGAAGAGGAAGAGGAGGAGGAGGAAGGACGAGAGGAGGATCAAAGAGAGGAATCCAAATGAGAGCTGGGCAATCGGGATCAGCATAGCAGGCCAGATTCCTAGTTAGTGTGTTCGTGTGATTAGGGCGACGGCCGTAGCTAATGGGGACAGGGCAGGGTAGCGATGCCGGCTTCGGGACAGATTACTTGACGAGGCAGCTCATCGCTCCGGCTGCTCCATCCGGATGCGCAACATTTCATCATCAATCCAGGAACAGGAATGGGTTTCGCGATCTCGATCGAGATATTGGAGGCGGTGTCGAGCAGCAGCAGCAGCAGCAGGCTATCAGGTTGGCATCGTTCTGGCGACCTCCAGCGGCAATCAAGCCCAATCCCATACACAATCCCAGCCCCATCAAGCAGCCCACATTGGCAGCAGCGCAATTCCAAGCGCCCGGCAGCTGTGACGACAAGAAGCCATTGATGCAGCTGGGCAAGAGTCGCAATGGGATCAAGCGAGTGCACGCCTCGTGCATCAATCACGGCCAAGCTGATCGATGCATTGGCGAGAGGATTGCTTTGCCTGTTACTCCGCCACCGCCACCACCTCCCCCAGCGGCTTCTTCTCTCGATTCCAAGCCTCCAGTCGGACTACTACACGGTGGTGGGTTTCATCGAGGGTGGAACAGTAGTGATGTTACGAGCACCCACATAAAGGTGGAGGCCGATCCTTTAGCGTCCAGCAAGAATTTGGGTGGGAAGAAGGATGCTGGACCGAGTCTTCCAGTTCCAGGCAAACTCTCTCTCAAGCGCTGCAAGCCCACCACTTCAGACGAAGTTTCAAAAAGACTGAAGAAGCCGAAAGTTGAAGCTTTTGGGCAGGACAAGCTCGAGTTCAAGAGAAGCTTGGCGCTTGTGATCAAAGCTCTCAACGCTCTATCTTGTTCTTCATTTGACGAGGAGGACGAGGGTGTCTTTGCAAAGACCCAGGTGCATGACTTGGTACCACCAGAGGAGAGCTCCATCCAACATGGTAGCTGCCGAACCAGACGCTCTGTCGATGCAGGTACGCCATCGCATTGCGGCAATTTGATCTGACGAGTGCATATCGTGACGCAGATTGTTCAGAAAGTAGCAACATCTCGTTCTCGAATGAAACCACTGGCCATCCGAGCAAGGACGAGGAGGTCGCTCCCCTTATACGCTCCAAACGGGGAAGGTCGCAAGCCTTGCCGACGAGATTACGTGACTCGGTGCTTGCTCCGTTGAAGAAACGTTCCACTCGAGGCTCCAAGCGCGAGATTGAAGAAAAAGCTCGTCCTGCTGAAGAAGCCCAACAAGCTGGGAGAAAGCACGATGCAAACTCTGTTACATCCAGGAGTGATGGCATCCATGAATCCCCGACATTGACATCAGTTGAAGTGCTGAGAAGAAAGGCGGAAGTGCGGTTTTCTCCCGCTGAAGTGGAGGTTACCTCTGTCATATCGTCGCAAAAGCTTTCCACGGTCACGGATGCGGAAACAATTTCAGAGTGCGATGGAAAAGCCGCTTTCATCACCTGTGGCTCACACTCCCTTGAAGAGTTTGACATTGGAGACATTGTTTGGGCGAAATCTGGGAAGAAGAAGGACCCTGTTTGGCCAGCAAAGGTAGTTGATCCTATCAAGGAGGTACCGGAGTCCGTTCGAAGGAAATGCGTCCCAAATCGGCTCTGCGTTATGTTCTACGGCGAATCTTTAGCGAGAGGAGTGAAACGACGGGTAAGCTGTTTCTACTTATTACTTGTTTGTACTAACTTCGATGCTTTAGGACTATGCATGGGTAAGAAAGGGCATGATATTTCCCTTCGTGGATTATTTGGAAAGGTAAGAATGTGAGTCCACAATTTTAGATGTGACGGACTTGTTGCTCAGGTTCCAGAGCCAAACATCATTTAACAAGAGTCAGCCGGGTGATTTTTGGTCTGCCATTGAAGAAGCAACTCTGGCCGAAGCTGGTTTCGAAGAATGTGAAGATGTTTGCAAAAAACCCTCTCACAGCGAAGATGAGAGCAAATGCGAAGATGCTAAGCAAAGGGTATGCAAACTTCTGAAAGTAAACATGCATAGCTCTAACGGAACATTGTGCAGATAAATATTTGTGTCGGTTGTGGAGCTGCTTTGTTCGGAAGGATAAAATTGAACCCCGTCCCTGAAGAGCTATTGTGCAGACATTGTAAAAAGGTCTGTGTATTTATCTTTGTCTTGACTTTCTTGGTCTTGACTTCTCGACTTCAGCTTTACAAATCAAGGCAGTACTGTGGAATTTGCAAGAAGGTTTGGCATCCAAATGACAAAGGCGACTGGGTAAAGCGTTCTTCTTTTATTTTTTCTTTTCTTTCTTTTTTCTAGTTTGCTGAATGCGAAACTTTTGTAGGCTGCATGCGACAATTGTGAAATCTGGGTACATGCTGAATGTGACAATATCAGCAGCAAGCAGCTGAAGGTTGTATTGAAACTCTCTTGACTGTCACATTAAAATTTCTAACAGTAACTAAACAAACAGGAGCTGAAACGCTGTACTTACTACTGTCCCGACTGCAGAAACACGCAGAACATTTCGAAGAAGCGAGGGACCGAGTAAGCTATACTCATCTGCATATCTCTTACATATTAACTTGTACCCTGTAGCTCAAACGGGAACAATGGCTCAACATACGTTCTTCCACGTAAGCTACTTGTGACATGTTCAGGGTGCGAAGCAGAATATTTGCCAAAGCATCACCGGTAAGCTATTGTCTTCCTCTTCCTGTCTTCTACTGACTGGACGATAACATTTACAGAATCCTTTGCAAGTGCGAACGATGTGGTGACGGAAAGCATATGCTACCTTCAGAATGGGAACAACACACTGGATCTAAGAAGAGAAGGTGGAAGGAAACTATCGTGGTCAAAAATCTGAACCAGACTCTTCTCTCCTGGGTATGTCCCGTGCATATGTTTTGCATCGAACTAATCCTACTCATCCTGTAGCTACGACTTATGCTGGAAGGCGGCGCTATCGGCCTTGCTTACGATGGTCCTGAACTTTGCACGCCAAACAGCTATCGTGTGAAGGAACTTTTGACATGTTTGGAAGGTAAGAACTTATTTTGGCAAATAAACAGAATGACCAAGCATTAGTTTTAGCGGCATACAAACCGGTTGTTCCTATCTGGACACCTGAAAGGTGTGCTGTTTGCCGATGGATTGAAGACTACGATGTGAACAAGATTATTATTTGCAACAGGTATTTATTTTCTGCTTAAAGATAAACTTGAGCCAGTCGCTATGTAGGTGCCAATTGGCTGTTCATGAAGAGTGCTATGGGGTCAAAGCTTCAGAAATAAGTGGTTCATGGGTTTGTCGAGGTTGCGAGACGCCTGATGCTGTGCGCGATTGCTGCCTTTGTCCCGTGAAAGGTAATCCGTCTTCCTGTTAAGTTTGTGTAAAATGTATCACTTGCTTATTACAGGTGGAGCACTCAAGCCTACCACTATCAAAGGTCTTTGGGTGCATATTACGTGTGCTTGGTTTATTCATGAGGTGACGTTCAAGGATGAAGTAGCAATGGAGCCAGCCGCAGGCATTACCCGAATCGATCTAATGCGTTTCCGCGAGGTTTGTGCCGAGAGCCCTTACTTCCACCTTTGTCCTAATTTTTACTTCTTTCTCGGTGAAGGCCTGTGCAGTTTGCAAGCAAATTCATGGGGTCTGTATACAGTGCAACAAATGTAAAACCCTGTATCATCCAATGTGTGCTTTGAGAGCCGGATATCACATGGAGGTAAGCTCTTCAGCTTTCAGTTCTATCCTATACACGATGATGTTTCAGGTTCAGATTTCCTATAAGAAAAATGGTTCTTTTGAGACAAGAATGATAACTTATTGCGCCACGCACAAGTATTGTCTTGTTATTTATTTCTGTTCAGAGCTAAAAGAAATGTTGCAGGGCGCCAAAGCCAGATTCATACATACAATATACTACAGACAAG
Source organism: Selaginella moellendorffii (assembly GCF_000143415.4). Lineage (NCBI taxonomy): Eukaryota > Viridiplantae > Streptophyta > Lycopodiopsida > Selaginellales > Selaginellaceae > Selaginella > Selaginella moellendorffii. Next base: position 258,578 of record NW_003314307.1, on the reverse strand, counting down.
GGTGTTTCACTGGGAAAGAAAGAACGGTTCAGTAATGGTCAATCTTCCAAATCTTCGAGTACATTCAACTCCTTTCCTAAGAAGCTGTGCGATGATCTAGAAAAAGAGTTTCAAAATTTTCGGCGATCTAAAAACCCAGCTGCAAGGTGTCAAGTTTATGGTCAGAACATGTATTACAAGGTGCTTTTGTTTGGCTTTGTATTTCAGTTTATGAATTTTTCGTGCGTTTCTTGCAGAGAAGCAACAGAAGTCCGATAGCTTACAGGGTGATGGGATACAGTCATCACTCTACGGAAAGCATAGATGCCCTTCGGGTACGAAGTTCATGTATGATTCGATGGTGTGCTAAATGTTGTTCATGGCAGGATTTTCCGGAACTCGAACATGAGGACCTTGTTGATATGAAGACGAGGTTGTCGTTTTTGGAGGCAAGTGGCATTACATGATTGTTATCATCATTTTCTTTGTTCTTTTTCTCTTGTCCAGAAAACTGAAAAGTCTCGAGTCTGCTTCGGGAAGTCGGGTATTCATGGTTGGGGATTGTTTGCGCGCAGGACCATCGAAGAGGGAGAAATCGTAAGATAACATTGTTTCTCCTAGGTGCTTGGAGTCTAATTTCCTTGACGCAGGTTGTTGAGTACCGAGGCGAGCAAGTGAGAAGAAGTGTCGCCGATTTGAGAGAAAAGCGATACCGTGACCAAGGAAAAGATTGCTACGTAAGGATTATCATTTTTCTTACCATGTTGGTAACGTATCAAACCGTCTTGCAGTTGTTCAAGATAAGTGAGGAGATTGTAATCGATGCCACTGAGAAAGGGAACATAGGTCGGCTCATCAACCACTCGGTGTGTTGATTTTAAAAACATCCTGCTTCTTTATGCTGATTTTTAGATATGGTGTCTTTGCAGTGCTCACCCAGTTGCTATGCACGAATTTTATGCGTTGATGGTGAGGAAAGCCGCATCGTTCTCATTGCGAAGCGAAATGTGGCTGCGGGCGAGGAGCTTACGTAAGTTGCATATCGTTTGTTCATGGTTTAGTCATTTGTTGCTTTCCTTTATCGTTACAGATACGACTATCAGTTTGAGGAGGAAGACAAGAAGGTTCCTTGCTTGTGCGGATCCGACTCGTGCCGGCAATACATGAACTAGCGGCACAACTTGATTTTTACATAAAAGAGAGGAGGATCAAGGCAGCGCTGTACATTATCCCCGGAGGTGAGAACATATATATAGATATATACACTAGACTGGAAACTGGAATCAAGAGAGCAGTGCTTTTAGAACGCAAAGAAGATCCAACCCATCCCCCAGCCGAGCATGAATCCAGCACCAGCAAGCCCCAGGCCCAATGCAAACGCCACAGTGCAGCGCAGCAGCAGCTCTTCCGGACGAGTAGCACCACCACCTCGTTCCAGCTTCGTCTTCTTGTGGTAGTGGTGGTGCTGGTGGTAATTCCAACGCTTGGAAGAAGTCTGGAGCTGCGGGCAGTGGTGGTGAAAGTGGTGGCCGAGTGACTTTGAAGGAAAAGCAGCGTGACACATCCGAAGGCACAGATTCTCGGCTTGCAGCGATACGAGCCACTGCCTGTAGGCCAGCGACATGGATGCCTCGCGGAAGAACAGACGCATCAGCTCGTCCTTCTCTCGAAACGCACGCACCGCCAGCTTCTCCGCTTCTCGTGCCCGTGTCTGGGAGCGGCACAGCGCCTCGCCAAGCAAATCATGCGCTCGGGGCCCGGTCGAAGATCGAGGACTGTTACTACTGCTGCAAGACCTGCCAAGACAAAAAGAAAAACAATTGATAACGCTCAAAACAAAAGGAAAGATTTCCAACTTACGTTGGTTTGATGCTACTGTGCGCTTCCGGAGACGGCGGGGGAAGATCGCAGTTGGCGATGTTGCCAGATCTTTGCGAGACGATGGCTGCGAGTTCATGGCTTCCGGCGGTTCGCCAAGACACTGGTAGTGACGACGACGAGGTTGTCACGGTTGTGGAGTCGAGGGAGGATTTTAGATGAGCGGTTTCTTCGCCGGATTCAACTCGGTGCTGGCCAAAGTAGCTCCCCTTTGTGACGTAGATCCGCTGCCTGTGCCGCTCCTGATCGATGAGCTCTGCGTACTGCGAGTGATCCGGCCACAGGAGGAACTCATCCTCCTCTTTCATCAAACTCTGGAGTTTTTGCTGCTGCCGCGTGGAAGGCTTGCTTGACTTGTGCTTGGTCGTGGCCCACTGCCAATCGGCAGCCATGGCGGAGTCAAGGCATCCAGATCTCGCAAAGCCCCTGCAGCATTCCATTTCACCATCTCTATCTAGATCGAAAGAGGAGAAGAAACTCACTTTTGATCGATTGAGAAAGGAGGAATGCGTTGGTTGGATTCCCTTACGTGTAGAAAAGCGCTTGCTGCTGATCTCTCATAACGCTGCCGCCGCGATCAGCCATGGGCTGATCGAGGGATCGATCGATCGCCCTAATCTCCGTCCGCGTCACATTGGCGCCAAACCTGGCCTGGAATCCTCGATCATCCGCCACGCAACGCCGCGATCTCCTCTCCTCTTCCACGGGCGCGCGAGGATGCTGTGGGGCGGCACGAGATCGCTACTCCAAATTACCGACCCGTGCAAGCATGCGCTTGACACGTCACGAGACTAGAGAAATAAAGGACAAAACATGTAAAGGTAAAATATTCCCCGATTTTTTGGAGGAATCAGTTCGAGAAGATTTTAGAGTTTATCTTTATGGCTGTTAATGAGCGCTTTCACTGTATCGAGACCAAAAGGATTTCCTTCTTCGATCACTTTGAGCACGGTGCCTCCACCTGTGAAGAGATAATACTTGGGACTGTCCAGTGCCTCGTGATACAAGCCAGGATGCAAGCTGCCAGCACAAAAAAATCGATCAATCCCCATCCAAAGGAGCAAAGATTTAGGAAGAACTCACCTCTTAAACACCTGGAGCGTGTCACCTCCTCCAAACAGCTTCTGAGCTCCAGTGTTACGGTCGATGACTTCATCCATCTTGCTGGTGCCGTGCCAAAAGTGGGGCATCAGGCCCATCACCGCATTCACGAATATGGCTTTGGCGGACGACAGTGACTCCCTCACCTCACCCGACTCGAATGACGCCGGATCGACGTCCACTATGTACTTATATTCCTTCCCTGCTTGAAACTCCTGTTAAGCCATCTAGAAAAGCTTAGAGGCAAGCAAGCGAAAACAAACCATAAGCATCACAAACCTCGATGGATATAGTGCGGAACTTGTTCTTGTACCGCCCATCAAGCGTGTCTGACTCGACCAGGAGAGGCAAGTCCAACACTTTCTTTTGTTTCTTGTCAAGCTCCAGAAGGCCCCTGGCCAGATCGATATCAGACTCCTGTAGAAATCAATCCATTGAGTTAATGGACAAGAGCATGGAACGGCACAATTGCGCACACCTGAACTCCGGCAATCGAGATGTCATACTTGGCACATAGATACGTGTTGTAAATCACTCCCCCCAAAATCAGCTTGTCAACCTTCTTGTAGATTTCGGTGAGCGGGCCTATCTTGGTGTCGTACTTGGCACCAGCAACGATCGCTACAAATGGTCGCTTTGGTTCGAGAACAGCCTTCACGTTGCTCAGTTCATCCTAAGGAGCCCAGAGATAAGAACAAATCAACTCCGTGTTTGCATGACAAAAGTTACTTGCCTGCATGCACAGTCCCGCAAAAGATGGAAGGTACTTGGCAATGTGATACGTTGACGCATGAGATTGCCATGACCCAAACGCATCATTCACATACACATCCGCAAGTCCAGCTAGTTGAACAACGAACCTCTCCATTTTCTCTCCCTTGTCTTCCTCTCCCTGTTGTGAATAGCTCGAGAAAAATATGGAAAAATCGAAAGCTCGTTCCTTACCGCAAACCAGCGTGTGTTGGGAAGATAAACTCCTCCGATTTTCCTCGAGCGGAGGTCGTGGATGAGCCAATTAATGGAGGTGTCAATGTCCAGAATGCCATCCTTGTCACTGTGGTGGAACTCCGGGACAACGAACTTGATTCGGAGCTTCCTCTGAAGGTAAGCCACCACAGCATCCACGGAATCATCCGAGCTGATGGTGATGCTCTTGTTCTTCTTGTCAAATGGACGCCCGATGTGTGTCATGACAATTAACCTGTCATCTATGCCTCAACAACTTCCAAAGGCGGCATTTTTAACACTCACCGGCCACCCCTTTGCACTATGTTGAACATGGTTGGAAGCGTAACATCGATGCGGTACTGATCCAAAATCCTTCCTGCCGCACAAATCGATGTCAGAAAGGAGAGAATTCTGTCGAAAGCCTTACCTTTCTTCACAACATTGTGATCGACACGGAGGAGAACCACCTTGTCCCGCAAATCAGCTTCCTGTAGCAGAGGTAACTTTGGATCCAAAGACGCAGTGTTACTCCCCCGTTCATCATCCACACTGTAGCCAATTTGCAAAGTTCCATTGTTGTTGCTCTCGGGACCGTAAGGAGCCATGCCTCCCTTTTACTTTTTCTTCCTTCTCTTCCTCCTCATCGTGCTGCTTGTGACCTGTATATAAATAGCTGCAGCCAAGTGCCCAAATTTATCATCCAATCCAATAATTCTCACGGGTCTTACTCACTGTTACAGCTCGATAATTGGGGTGACACCACACGCTTACGTGTTTCGCAGTCGCCATTCCATTCCGGTAGCTTGTGTCCTTCCCAAGAATAGAAGAGCTCCCACATTATAAATTGGACCATTTCATTCACACGAGCCGTGTCAAATAAACTTTACAAGAAATACTTCATGCGGCTATCACACCGCATTGCATTGTATACAGCGCGCACCTGCTTCCACAGTGACGAATGAGTGAGTACCTGTCTCAGTTTTAAAGATTGAGCGAACCTGTTCACTCGATTGCACTGCAACAGGCCCGATTTTCACTGATATGTACTTGCCTTTGGATGAGAGCTTGCTGCTAATCTCCTCCTGTAAAATGGGGACGAGTGTAGAAAAGACATAAAACAAAAGCGTCCTATCACGCACCGTAGAGACAGAAATTTGAAGAACAGTTTCCACAGCCAAAACCATTGCTCTGACGAAGTCATCACCACCGGTTCCAATGGCTGTGAATCCACGCTCCATAGGGTACGTATTCACCTTAGACACAAAGAAAAAAGAGTTAACAAACATATATGTTACAGGCATCACTCACCTTACTATCGAGTGCCTGCCATTCATCCACCACGGTTCCTCCCATCACCACATTGGTTGTCCGAGAAACTCTGTTGTCGGCCCTGGAAACCTCTGTAGCTAGAAGCGGCATGGACCAAACAAATCAGGCAGCTCTGCATTACCTGAAATGGCTTTGAGGACAGCGTCCTGGACAGGAACGGCATCGCTCTCGCTGCAAAGCATCCGCATCCGCCGGGGCTTGAAAGATCGGCGCCATCGCTCCAGCGTTCCAGGAGGAGTTCCCAGAGCCACGATCGCCATGCCCCTGATAGCCATATATCGCCCTAGAAGAACCCTAGTGTCCTCGCGTTAACGTTAGATTAGGTTTCCCGCCAAAATTTGAAGCCGATCCTTTTCCGTAGTGTATTGGGGTACGGACGAGGGGATGTCGTGTGCGTCTTCGTCTTCCAAGCGAGCTCCTCCGGTGCTTGGCTATGGCAGCAACGAGGCTAGGGCACGCTACGAGGCTTATTCTCGGCTGCAAGCGACGGCGCTAGCCTTTGGAGAGCAGCTGTCCATCCCGGAGATTGTGGCCGTGGGAGGCCAGTCGGATGGTAAGAGCTCGCTCCTGGAAGCACTGCTGGGGTTTAGGTTCAATGTCCGCGAGGTGGAGATGGGCACTCGTCGCCCTCTCGTGCTCCAGATGATCCACGAGCCAGCGGCGGTGGATCCGCGATGCCGACTGCAGGTACTGCTAGTAGCAAGTGAAGTCGCTGCCTAGAATTTTTTTACATTCTTTTGCGTTTCAGCATGAGGACGACGAGGAGTATGGGCCTGTCATAGTTCCGCATTATGCTGTGGCTGAGGCAATCAAATTAAGGACCGAAGAACACCTCAAGAAGATCCGTGCGGCAGTCAGCTCCAAGCCAATTGTGATGCGTGTGGAGTATGCGTATTGTCCCAATCTCACCATCATCGATACACCGGGTTTTATTCTCAAGGTAGCGCTTCTAACTAGTGTTACTAGTCCTCCGTTTTATACATTTTTCTACTTTTCATATGGCAGGCGAAGAAAGGCGAACCAGAGAGTACACCCGATGATATCCTTCAGATGGTCCGGGCACTGGCATTGCCACCAAACAGGCTGCTGTTGTTCTTACAGCAAAGTAGCGTCGAGTGGTGCTCCTCCTTGTGGCTGGATACAGTTCGCTCTATAGATCCTGGTTTCCATCGCACTGTGGTGGTTGTTTCCAAGTTTGATAACAGGCTGGGGGTAAGTCTCTCTCTTCCTTTTTCTCGTGGCTGATACCCATGTCTGCTTCAGGAGTTTGCGGAGAAGTGGGAAGTTGACCGCTATCTCAGTGCTGGGGGTTATCTAGGTGATCATGTTCGTCCTTTTTTCGTTGCCTTGCCAAAGGACAGGGGATCTGTTACAAACGAAGAGTTTCGTAGTCAAATTGCCAGCGTAGATGCAGAGGTGTTAAAGCATCTCCGCGAAAGGATCAGTGGTGGGTTTAGTGAGGACAAATACAGTGGCAGCATTGGATTTGGAAACCTCCGCAACTATTTGGAAGCTGAACTCCAGCGAAGGTAATAGGTGAATTATGAGTTCCCGAACTAGCTCCTTTGTGAATCTGCAGGTACCGAGAAGCAGCTCCAGCTACACTCGCTCTGCTCGAGCGAAGATGCAACGAAGTTGCTGCAGAACTTGCGACTGCAGATGCAAAGCTCTCCACCGCAGGTGATATTGCCTCATTGCGGAAATCTGCGATGATACATACGGCGGCTGTAGCAGGTCACATGGTATGTCTCTGGGATCAGTTTTTAAAATGTTTAGTTGTTTGTATGTTTTGTGGACAGGGAGGTTTGCTGCATGGTGCTGCAGACCTGGATCCTCTAGAGTGGGGATTGACAACAGATGAAGAACGGGTACAAAGCGGAGCGAAAAAGTGGCCAGGCCTCACAGCTGACATCCAGCCGCCGAATGCGATTCTAAAACTTTATGGAGGAGCTTCTTTCGAGCGGGTTCTTACCGAATTCAAGTGTGCCGCCTGTTCACTCGAATGTCCTTCTATTTCAAGAGAGACTGTGAGTCTATTGTGATGGTGACTCCTTGGTTCTCACAAGTTTTCCAGGTTGCAAATGTCTTGCTTGCACATGTGGGACGATCGGGAGGAACATTTGCCGCTGCCGCGTCAATCGCTCGTGCAGCTGCACAATCATGGCTTGGACCACTTCTTGATACTGTTTGTGATCGCCTTGGTCACGTTCTTCGTAATCTTTTTGATCTGGCCGTTGAGCGCATTCGCACTCAAGACTCCACGAATAGTAAGTTGCTAGAGAGAGCTTTCAACAACTTGTTCCTGATTTATCTGTGCTTCTTCATACTGCAGGCGTGACAGGCTATGTGGCCTTTCAGGCAGCTGTGAGACAAGCGCACGATGGTTTCGTCCAGGAGCTGGTGAAAGAATGCAAAGGTTTGGTGCGGCACGAGCTGGCGGCAATCACGAGCCCGTACTCACATCTAAACTTCTGGGAGAATAGCTTTGGCGATGGGATTACTGCGGACATGCACGGTGCAGTGACTGACGCTGTGTCAGAAGAATTGGAAAATCACGCTCCTCAAGGTTCCTCTAAGCCTCAAGCCGCAGCTAGAGTCTCAGACTGCCCGCTGAAAGAAAGTCAACTTACTATACCGGAAACGCCGTCTCCGGAGCAGTCGAGCAGTGACGCCAAGAGGAAGGAATACGCCATTGCAAGCGGGAGGATTGCCGACGTCACCTTTGCGACAAGGAAACGCCATGGAATGCCTGTGGGAGCTGTCAGCACTCGCATTGGACCGCTGAAAGAGGCCAGGCACAGCCTCAACAAAACTAAATCGGTGTACGACGAGGTGTGTTCCCTGGCCATCGAGCAATTCACGCGGATCAGAGAAGTTCTCGTCGAGCGCAGCGTCCCGGCTGCGTTAAATGCTGGCTTTCTCACGCCATGGTAAGGCCGATCTAGTTACTGTTTCTGCTGCTAACGAGTCAGAGTGTTCTTGTGGATGCATATAGCCAGGAGCGACTTGCTCTGGCACTGGGGCTGGAGCTCTTTGCAGTGAGCGACGAGCAGTTTATGGACATGTTCGTGGCTCCAGGCATGCTGGAGCAGCTGGAAAACGAGCGCGCATCCCTCCAGAAACGCTACAAGACTCTGCGATCGTGCCTCCATGAATTTCGTACGCTAGCTCGTTCTCTTTGACAAGGTAAGACTTTTACAATTTCACGATAGATTTGCTTCCTTATACATTAAATTGGACTAGTAGTAACGAAAACTTACAGGTTCTCTGGAAGAAAACGCTGGATTGATTAACTATCTTACAGTCCTAGTTCAAAAGGTATTTCAAAGTTGATAATTTGACGAGGCGACCTTTCGCCTCTTGTTATTCATCACCCAGGAAATTCAAAACCTCTGGCTTCTAGGTTCAGAATGTCTTGCCAGTCGCGTACAAGGTCTCTAGTCACATCCGACCAGGCCAGGTGTTCGAGCAACGGGATCGACGAAACGTCCAGGCTCTGCAAACAAGCCGCTCCCTAACATTGCAATTGATCATTTCCTTTTATTCAATTCATCAGTCTTGTTGTGGATGCGTGCAGCCAGGAGTGACTTGCACTGGCACTACTGGAGGTTTTTGCAGTAAACGACATGTTTATGGGTCCGGGCATTGAAAACGAGCGCGCATCTCTCGAGGAGACTCTCTCCATGAGATTCGTGCATCTCTTTGACAAGGTGAGACTACCAATTTTGTAGAGTTTTCATCTTGTACATTCAAGGTTAATAAGCTGGCCAGTGAATTCATCTGTCATTAAAGTGGGGTGATTGATCGTATGCAAAGATTTTTGTTACAAAAACGACGCTACCTCGCAGCTCGTGTGGCATGAAATCTTCTGCCGTCCTAAAGCATTTTTCTGGAGAGTAGCAGCTCAAGTTTGTCACCTGGCTTGTGTAGAGACAAGCAAATCTCTCGACCTGTAACACGAAGAGCTCAAATTCTTATTCCATAGCTTGTAATAACTCGCACCTGATGGGCAAATCGAGAGGTTTGATGCCCAGCTTTCATAAGCTGTCCCCATGTTTTATGAAACTGCAATAAGCAAAGGTATAAAAAGCCTACACCTTCTCTTCAAGAAAATCCAAACCTGCTCATGAAATTTGCGTTGCATGGTCCGATGGCTCTTTTGGACTTCATCTCTTTCCCTCTGAAATCAAGTGAGAAACGTTTTTCATTCGTAAGGCACGTTTTACCTGCAATGCTTCTCGCTTTTCTTGCAAAGGGCCCTCCTCCTCCTTGGTTCCTTTAAAATACCTGTGTTGCCAAAAATCCCAACATTTGTCTGAAAATATAGAGCTTTACAGAGCATACTTCAAGGTCCACTCCAGCTTCTGTAACTCATCTTCGATCTCCTCACGGCTATGGCGAAGTCTTTGAATTTCCTGGGTGATCGATGAATAACAACAAGTGAGCTTGCCTGATCAACTTTGATATACCTTTTGAACCGCTCTGGACGATTGTAAGAGCTCAACTTCCCGGTCAAGCTCGGGTACGACGAGCATTGTACGCCAACCTAGGATTTAAGCTTCTAGCAGAGTTATAACGAGAAAGCTTTTGAAGTACCAAGTTGCTTTTTGCTGCGGAGGATGTCGCCATATATATGATCTCCACAATACAACACCTGCAATTAAAAGTAAACTCCCGGGTTAACCAGACACCTGCGAACCTGAGCGCCGGCATCAATCGCAAGCAGCTTGTGTAGGTGTGACACTGTTCCTCCCTGGCGCATTTGATACGAGCTGAATGTGAGCTTCCAGATCCAGACAGTGTGATGAAGTTCTTGCCTGGTATACTTTCGAGGCTTGTCTTGTTGTAGAGAGCGGGATCAGCCCAATCTAAGACAAAGACCCAGTCAAATCCGATGAAAAGGTATAGAAGGTAGCACCGTACCTGAGGAACTGGTGTGCCATTATCCGTGTTGTGAAGCATACCTGTCTTAACATCTACAGCAAACAGAGGCGCCTGATTGCCATCCATGAAAAAGGACGGCTTGGCACTGGTAAAAAAAAACGAAAAATGAAGATATGAACGATGCTAAATGGTCATTGGTAATGAATCTGCATCTACCTGCCCGTAATGACAAGGTCGAAGTAATCGAGCCAGTTCTTGTCGGCGGAGAAGAGGAAGTTCATCACAACATGCGTATAATCCCACAAACTAAACGTAGAAACAACTTTGGCAGGAAGTCAGCAGAAAGAATTCTTTCACCTGTTGGTGACCAAGAATGTCAAGCGGCCAGACTCGCGCAGCATTTTAAGCATTGAGATTAGCTGCTCATCAGCATATATGTATCTGAGAAAAGGCACTGAGCTTTTTAGCAGCTCGTAGACACATGCTGCTTACTTGGAAGGATCATCAGCGACCGCTTGCTTCAACGTACCATCCCTGTGGCACAAGTCGACCGCGGCACGAACATCTTTGTAGATTTCAGCATATCTGCAAGAAAAGAAATAAAAAAGTGGCGGTCAGCGAAAAAGAAACGTACACAGGAACAACAGAAACACGTACGTGGGAACTACAGGAACATCGTTCTCACAATAGACCCTGCACGAAGGAAACAACAAAATTTGCATATAGTTGTCAAGAAAACAAGTATAGTACTCTGGCTGAGACGGAAAAAGTTCTGGATCAGTGTCTTTGAGCTCAACAAGCTGAGCAAAGAGATGCGCCTCTGCCAAGGAGAACAAGGTGTCGATAAGCGCATAATCAGGCTCATCATAAGAGTCACGGGAGAGCGTATTCCCGTAAGCTGCCGTCCGCTCTTCTCTGGACAGCTCCTGGAATCCATGATAAGCAACCTTGACATACTTGTGGCGATCCATCTGTTATTAAGTTTCGTTACAACTTACGATAGGAAGAGCGCTAAACCAACCTTGAGAATGTTTCCACGACGTTTGTCAAGCACCAAGCCTCTCACCATGTACTTCCAATCGAACTTCCAGTCCAATATCTGTTCGTGTAGAGCGCGAGTGATATGGAATTTCGTGTAGTAGTAGTATGGAAACTCTTGCCTGGCGGGGGTAGCCGAGATTGTAGACGAGCTTCTTGGCAGTGGCTTGGTATGCGAGCAGCTCAAAAGTCTCTGGCCTGTACTGCGCAAGCGTGTAGTCGAGATCAAATCCCACTGCCGAGATGCTCCTCATGTTGAGTGCCCGGTTGCAATAGATCATGGTCCTGTGATCAAGGCCAGTAGCCGCATGCGATGGTGGCGGCACAGCTTCGCGATGATGTGCTAACCATCACACCGTCAATCCTGTGAATTCGTGACCGTGAGCGAGGGATTGGCTTACCATTGTGTGAATTGGTGGATGAATCCGCCCATACTGGCGCTGGCGCTGGCGCTGGCGATGGCGATGAAGTGGTAGCGGTGGTGTAGAGCTGCACCAATCTAAGATTTCCCTGGCACCACAGAGATCCATGAGGAGGAGGAGGAGGAGGAGAAAGAGCGGGACAAGGTTGGCGACGAGCGAGATCGAATGCAGCTAGTCTTCGGAGAGCTTGCACAAATCTTGGCCCCATTCCTGTCGCCGCCTCATCTACAAAAGGATGCCAAGCCACTGCTAGCCTAGGGCTCTGGAATATTCTACTCCCCTCACAAAACTCTATTCATGGACTCGTGAAGCTCCTCCTCCCATTCTCTGGTAGCAGCTCGCAAGCATCTGGCGGGCAGCGTCCGCAGCGGCCGATTGTGGGGAGGAATCGAGCGCGAGGCATTCCTCCAGATCGGCAATGGCGGCCTTCACCCCTCGCTTGGTCTTGAATGCGTCGAGGCTGATGGACGCGCGCTTGATCAGCGCCTCCACCCTCTCCGACTCCGTCAGGCTCTTGGACGCCGGCGGCGACAGCGCCGTGTTGAGCGATCGCAGCGCGGCAGTGAGGTGCCCCAGGTGTTGCAGTGCCAGCGCCTTGACGATGTGAGGCGCGGCGTCCCGCGGATCGCAGGCGATGGCCACATCGCACTCGCGGATGGCATCCCGCGCCAGAGACGAGCTCTTGCCCCTGCTCCTCCTCCCCTCGTCCGCTAGCTCCTTGCGCTGCCGCCGTGCTCGGGCCAGCAGATGGGCCGCCGCCATGAAATGCTGGCGACAATCTGCCCGCTGCTGCGACTTGCGCCTCCACCACCCCGATCTGCCACCGCCCAGCATGCCATTCCAACGTGCCAGCCCCCACACGAGCGCCATGGCCAGCGCGAAGCACGCCATCCACGCATCCACCCGCTCCATTTTAGGGTTCTTCAGCTAGGTCTTAACGAATGGAGCACGAAGCCACGGAGCTTGTTCACATTGTCAAGGGCGTGGCGGCGCCGGTGGTGATCCGCGAGCAGCGCTCCAGAGGCCTATCGTTCCAGGTGTGGCCAGCGGCATCGGCATTGTGCAGCTTCCTCGAGGAGAAGCAAACAGAGTGGATGGTTCCGGGCGCGAGCGTGCTCGAGCTGGGATCGGGCCCAGGCTTGGTAGGCCTTGTGGCTGCACGGCTGGGCGCCGCCAGGGTGCTGCTCACGGATCTTCCACAGGCCATTCCAAATCTCGCATACAACGCCCAGCGAAACTTCCCTGGCGATGGTGGCGCGGTGATTGAGGCACGGACGCTGCGCTGGGGCGTGGAGGAGGACGTTGCGCAGCTTGCTCAGGACTGGAGCTTCGACTTGATCGTGGCCTCGGATGTTGTCTACTACGACTATCTCTTCCAGCCTCTGCTGCAAACGCTCAAATGGCTCCTGTCGTCGTCGCCGCCGCAGGACCGACCCCCCAAAGTCTTGCTCGCGCACATCCGGAGGTGGACGAAAGACACCAAGTTCTTCAAGATGGCGCGCAAGTCATTCCAGGTGGAGGTTGTAGCCACGTATCCCCCGCCACCCGGGAACAAGAAGCCAGTCGTCATTTACTCCCTCGCTGCCCGATGAATGAATGAATCAATCCAATCTTTTGCGGAAATGCGAGACGAGGAGGTCGGCCAGATCCGTGAAGCCGTTGAATCGGTGGCCAATCACATCAACGTCGACTCCCAGCTGCTTGGCACCCCGGGCGGTGACAGGGCCGAAGGCCACCAGCACGCACGGCCAGAGCGAAGCGAGCGTGAGGTGGTGAGCCTGGAGCGCCATGAGCAGCCCCTCCACCTCGGCGGTGCTGGTGAAGACGAGCGCATCAACTGCGCCGGCGAGCAGCGGCGTGACGCTGGCGGAGCCGGTCCACGAGGTAGCGTAGGCGTCCAGCCGCTCGACGTCCCAGCCGTGGCGCTGGAGCGCCGCCACGAAATTTGGGACCACGTCCGGCTCGGACAGCCCGCCGCAGACGTAGGGAACCGGGCAAAGCAGCCGGCGTCCAGCGCCATCGCCCAGCTCCTCCACCAGTGCGTCGGGTGTCGCCACCAGGGGCACCACCACCGTCAACCTCTGCTGCTCGCGGTGCTCCTTGAACAAGTCCAGCTCCTGGATGAGCTCGGCGTCCTTGCCCAGCGCCCCCACCACCAGTTCCGCGCAACCAGATAATCGCACTTCTTCAAGAGCGTGCGCGATGGATGCGATGCCGGACCTGGACGTGAAGGCGATGCAGCTATAGGTGTGGAGGGCAGAGACGGCGCGGCGGACACTGGATTGGGTGTGTGGCATGCGCTCCACGGCTATGGTGGGGCACGAGACTGTGGCGGCTCCCTCCCTGTCTAGTGCTTGCTTCAGGCGGAGCGCGTAGCTGCCGGGCGCCGTGAATGCCACTCGCAATCCCCGGAGGCGCCCATGGCCGAGAGCAGCGCTGCATTTCCATGGCGTATGCCCTAGCTCCATTGCTGGACACGTGGCACATAAAGCCCTAATCCTCGCAAAAAGAGATAAGGAGATCCTTTGCTATCTCCATCTTCTACAATGCCGCCCGGAGCACAAGCTTTTCCTCTTGCTCTTCCTGCCCAGGTCGGTCACCACATCCCATTTCTCCTTGCCTTGATCTCGCGAGGTTGATGGAACTCAACTGGTGAGCGCAGGGGGTGGTGGCGGAGGCACGGATCTCCCTGGATGACTTGCACAAGAGGATGCAGCAGAGCGAGGGCAACGCGTCCAGCATCGAGCGGCAACTCAACGACGTCCGGACGCACCTCAAGGCGCTGCGCGACCAGGTGACGCTCGACGAGACAAACGTGCAGAGCATCGACCTCGACTCCATCGCCGCATGCCTCAAGTCGCACGCCGATGAGCATGATCCGGAACATGTCCTTGCCGCGGACAATCCTGATCGCGAAGAGGTGCAGCTGGCTCTGGAAGGAGTTGACGCCGACTTCACAAGGCTGAAGCACAAGGTTGACGAGGTCCAGGCCGAGCTCCAGATCTCATGGATGTCTCTCACCACGCTGCAGCTCCAAGTGGAGGCCAAGCGCGGCGGTTGCGGCGCAATGCTGCTGGGTGATCAACTCGGCGGCAAGAACCGCACGCTGGAGCAGCTCAGTGGCTCATATGAGCGCCTCCGCCACGCTTTCATCGACAAGGAGGAGGAGCTGAGGCGCGAGAGGCAGCTGGCCAGCAACACGCTCACGGCGCTGGCTGTGACGCACAGGGACATGGACCTCAAGATTGAGTCCGTCAACCGGGAACTGGAGCGTCTCAAGGCTCTGGCGCTGCAGCTCCGGGACTGGTGCTCGGCCACGGAGATGATGGCCGATGAGCAGTGCACACAGCTCAAGCAACTCAGGGCGGATCTCGCATCCATTGCTTCCCGCCTGCTTCACATGATCGACTGGGGTGACCCTGCTCCCAAGCAAGAAGCTCACGATGACAAGCTGTTCCAGAACGTTGAGGAAGGTTGTTCCGCTGCTGCCACTGCTGGCCATGGTGTTGCGCCCCTGTTGGAGGTGCAGCCACCTCCACCACCACCCCGAGGGGACATGTTCCAGGCGATGTCCAACCGACTCGAGGTGCTGGTGCAAGAGTTGAGGTCGGGAAGGGCGGAGCAGGACAAGATGATCGACTCGCTGTGGTCGCCACCTTTGTGTGGAGACCCTTCTCCACGAGGAGAAGAAGTCATGAACAAGGGCCCGAACGTGGGGAAGCGAAAGCTTTCAGAGGCTTTCACTGTTGGTCAGCAACAACAACAGCAGCAGCAGCAGCAGCTGGTTGGCGATGAGATTGCCGACCGAGAAAAGGCATTTTTGTGGCAGAAGAAGGCGTTCTTGAGCGGCTTGCGTGAATCTTTCCAGAGGGTGCGGCAGAGGGAGGTGGCGTGCGCGAGCCTAGACAGGCGTCTGCTCAAGGCCCGGCTGCTGCTGGAGCAAGCGCAACGGGGCTGCATGAGCTCCGACTCGGTGTCCATGAAGTCCAAGCGGCACATCGAGCAGGCGTACAAGGAGCTCGTCCACGTCCAGCGAGACATCGACAACATCAAGGCGGTGAGCCTGGTGGAGCGCCAGGAGCTGTCCACCGAGCTGGTAAGCGATGATCATCATCCGCCGCGGGAGCTGTCGGAACTGCTACTGTGCTCGTCGTCGTCGTCGCCACCGCCGCCGCCGCCGCAAGCCTCTACATCATCCAATGCGGCCCAGCAGCAGCAGTTCGTGTCGCTGTGTGGCGGCGAGGTTGGGAGGGTCAAGGGCGAGCTGGGACGTCAGGTGGAGCTCAACCTCAAGCTCAAGCAGCAGGTGGCCAAGCTGTGCTTGCAGGCGGAGCGAGCCGAGGGGATGGTGGCGGTGGAGAGGCTGGAGGTGGACAAGCTGCGGCAGCAGGTCCAAGGCATCAGCGATCGGCTCAAGCACGAGGCGCGCTGCCTCCACGAGTCGCACACGGCGGCACTGCGTGCTCGGGACGCGACCATCGAGCAGCTGCGCAGGCAAGTGGAGAGGGACGAGACGCGGAAGCTGCTCAAGGCGGCGCTGGACAAGAACGAGGAGCTAAGCGTGGAGAGGGAGGCGCTGGTGGCCAAGCTCGGGGACCAGGACTTGGATCTGCTCAAGCTCCGCAACGAGAATGTGTGCTTGGTGGTGGAGAAGATTGCGTTTGAAGGGTCGGCGCGAGCGCTGCAGGACAAGATGGCCAACCTCATGACCAAGCTGGCGCAGACCAAGCAGCACTGGAAGCGCTTTGTTGTCTACTGCCAAACATTTTAAACCATCTGTATGTTCTATGATCTTAACTAGGCTTGGTAGGGTTCATATCTATAGAGAGGAGAGAGCGAGGGATGTTCAAGAAGGCGAGCGAGGTCAAGGCGCAGCAGCGCCTCTCTGGCGCCGATCGCAAGAAGCTGCGTCGCAGCATTTGCGAGCGATTCGGCCACGCCACTGACGCGCACATCGAAGCCATCCTGCCGGCCAAGGTAAGCCTCTCCTGCATCCATCTCCTCCGACGGCTACTCAATGCAAATCGCTACGCCAGGCCGATGTCACCGTGGCGAAGCTCGCCAATCCCAATCGCCTCCATGTCTACGTCGTGGATGGAGGGCCGCCAATGCTGTTCGATGTCGATGGTGAAGTCTTTCCAACAGGTTGAGCTTCCTCGATTGATGTGCCAATTCAGACATGCTTCCTCTTGCAGTGTATGCCCTGTGGAAGCTACCATCGCTCCTCCCAGCTTTTATTCTCAAGGGTGCTGAAGTCTCGCGCTACGTTGTTGGTGGTGCCGATCTTATGTTTCCTGGCATCACTATACCCCCGGAAGGCTTGCCAGAGTTTGAGGCAGGCCAGCCGTGGGTTGTAAAGGTGCCGGGAAATGACTGGCCCATTGCTGTAAGTCTTGTTCTTCCTTTATTTTCAGTCCATCCAACGATTTTCACTCGTCTGCAGGTTGGAACGACGGCCATGAGTAGTACCGCGGCTAAGAAAGCTGGCTATCGCGGCAAGGCCCTTCGCATTTTGCATTTCTACCCTGATACGCTCTGGTAAGTAAAGCTTTTAGAGTTTGAAGTTTTGTCGCTGAAAAGGTATTTGGTGCTGCCGATTGTGTTTCAAACAGGAGCTCGGCTGAGGGAAGATACGTTCCCAATGCGGGTTTCTCGGAGGGCATGATTTCGGAAGATCCATCCACCAGCCAGCAGGGGGGCGATGGTGAAGGCGGTGCTCAAGGTGTAGACGAACAAGACCAAGAACACGAGCAAGAACAAGAACAAGGTGTTGCCAATAGTGGTGACGATGGGACCGAAATCTATCAAGTAACGGGGCCAGAATATGTGGCTGTGGATGTCAAGGACTTGAAGCTAGCACCGGATACATCGGCTGCCGAAGAAGCTGACGAGGAGTGTAGCAGCATTGAGGTTGGAACTTCAACGGGTATAAGCACCGAGGAGATGGACTTGCTACTCGACAGGTGCTTACTGCAGGCCCTGCATACGACCGTCAAGGACAAGGATCTACCCATTCCTGCAAGCATTCTTTGGTAAGCATTTTATCCTCTCTGTTTTAGCTAATGCTTGTGCTGCATGTAGGTCAGGGCACATTCTTCCTGCCAGGCCTGCAGGTAGCACGGTAGACATCAAGAAATCTTCGCACAAGAAGTTGTCAAAATGGCTTCAAACCAAATCTGCCAGCGGCTTGGTCGGTATATGATAGCTTCGTGTGTTTCCAGGCATGCTGACTGATTTCTTGCAGATAGTAGCGAAGGAGAGCAAGCCTCGTAAGGAAATCTTGTTGTGCAGCGTAAACAGAAGCCATGCGCTATACCAGGAGTTCAAGCCCGAGAAGAAGGTGGCTACCTCTGAACATACCACACCAGATTCGAAGAGCGCAAACGAGAGCGTGCAAAGTCCGTTTGAAGCCGTGGAGGTGTGGAAGCCTACTCACCATGTGGCACCCATATTGAATGCTGTGGGAGCCGATGCAGCCAAGTTTTACACCGCGGCCGAGGCAAGTGAGGTGGTGTTTTCGTACGTGGACAAGGAAAGCTTGGTGAAACCAGACAACAAGGCGGTGGTGGCACTGGATGCCGTCTTATGCGACGCTTTGTTCAAAGGAGCTGTGAAGAAGGGCTCGTCGTACCCGTCGGAGGTCTTGAAAAGGGACCTCGGTGCCACATTCCTGGGCCGGATGCAAGCACATCACAAGGTGACCAGAGAAGGCAAGTCCGTGGTTCGAAAGGGAGCACTGAGATGTGCACAGATAATAACGGAGCGGAGGCAAGGAAACAAGAAAGTGACTCGGGTGTCGGGCCTCGAATCGTTTTTGGTGGATCCAGATGCGCTAGCAGCGGAGCTCCAGAAAAAGTTTGCGTGCAGCACATCGTTGGCCGAAGTCCCTGGTAAGTTTGTCCGCTTTGTATTTAGGTACTTGTTTGCCTCGCCGCCCAACTCCGGTTGTTTGGGATGTATGCAGGGAAGAAAGGCGAGAAGGAGATACTCGTTCAGGGTGGCGTCATAGAAAACCTTGGGAAGCATCTAGTGCAACAGTATGGGATTCCAAAGAAGTTTATTGAGATACTGGATAAGACGAAGAAGTGATCAACTGGTTTGGGTGTCGTCGCCTTCCTGTGGGGTGGTTTTGGCGTGGAGGAGTTGACAGACTGCTCGCTCGAGTCGATGCTTATCTCGGGTGGCGAACTTGTCGACTAGGCAACCGTCCTGCTCGCGCGAGAGATTAGAAGCGAGAGATACAAGAGCCCCCCTCCCTTACCTGAAAGATTGCAAACAAGGGAACGGAGGAAACGGAGTAGAATTCGGCCAGGTCCTGCAGAGGTTGCGAGCAAACGAGGTGAAATCACTCTTTCCCAGCTAGCCTACCGTGAGTTCGTCGTAATCATCCAGAACGTTGTGCTTGACAAACACAATCTGCCTCTCATCGCTGTGCTCATCGTCATCCTCGGGATCTGCTACGCACTCGTCACTGCTGCAACCCTGCCTGTCTAGACACAGCTTGTTTCTTCGCAATAGCGGTGGTAGTCACTCACCCGTTTGCACAGCTTCACGAATTGGGGTAGCATGTACTTGCAAGCACCGCACGAGGTGTTGTAGAAATCCACCACCACCTAATGGAGAGAGGATTGACAAGCGCTCCAAGGAAGGCATGGACTGCGAACCAGATCGTGCTCCTCTCGGGCGCGCTCCAAAATGGCATCGAATTCCTGCAGGTTGCTTACTACGGTGACGCAGTCCACGGGGCACGAGATCTCCGCCTCAGCTCGTCGTGCATCCGCTTCCTGGCTGCTTGTTTATACTTTTGTGATCGATCACACGCACGCACACGCACTCACCTCCTGGCGCTTGAGAGATTCCTCTAGATGCCGCTTTCGATCCACCTGGATCCCGGCACACGCGACATTCCGGTGCGGCGTCCCTGGAATTCCCGCAGTCTGGAACCACGACCTCTTGCCCTCCACAAAGCGGCTGCTACCAACGATGCTAAACGCCGCCAAATCACGCCCGATAGCGGCCATGGAGATTCATGAGCTTATGAATGCTCGAGTCGCAACACGGGCTCTTGTCGCGATTCACGAGATATTTCTCTCGCTAATTGGTTTCAAATGATAGCATGGTGGCGTAGTGGATTAGTGTTTCGAGATCAACTAAAGAAACAAGCCTAGAATGCCAATTGTTCACAGTAACCAGCACCGAGAGAACAGAAAAACCACCGAGCCTAAGCTTCTAGCCCAATTATCCCTGCATCACAAGAGCCTAGTCTTTACCATGCCAGCTTTTTCCATAAGATATAAGCGCTTACCACAAGCAACTCTTGCACCCGCATTACCAGTTTCCTTGCTCAGCTCGTGACCACCTGCAAGACACAGTTGCACAAACAACAGGCACTCGAAGATCGTATATATATCTATACCTTTGCCGAGATCATCCGGGTCGGCATGCACCACAATTGCCCTGCCAATGATGGAATGCGGCCCGCACAGCTTTATCTGCATCATCATCCAAGTTAATACCATGGCATGGGATGATCCTCTTTGCTACGACTACCTGGCTGTCTTTGATAGAAATCTCCACCTTTCCTGGCGTAGCAAGCAAACCCAAAAGTGTGAGAGCTTGGGTCGATCGGGCATCCATCCATCCATCCATGAGCAAAGGCAAGCAAGCTACTCACCGCTGTCGCCTGCAGTGAGGTTGCCAAGGTCACCAACATGCCTGGTGTCGTCCTCGGGAGCACCGTGTTCCTTGTTGGTGGGATTGAAATGTGGACCTGTAAGCAACATACATGCTCGCTCGGGATCGCTCAAACAGAACGGCTCTACCCGTGGAGTTGCACCCGTTGGTGGTATCACCCAGCGCGTGGACGTGGAATCCATGCTTGCCCGGGCTCAAACCGGTGACCTCGCCCGTGATAGTGGACGGCGCACCTGGAGAAGCAGTCACTCACTCCATCACATTTGTGGAATGGGCTTTTCTTTACCTTCGTTCTCCTGGCTGAAATGCACCACCCCGCCCACCTCGCTACCCAACAGGACCGCCACTGCCTTCATCTTCTTTTCTCTCGCACCAAGAAAATACAAGGCAGCGAACTGCAAGAAAAACCAGATTTAATAAAGCAACACTTGAAGCCATGCAGGGCGCCACGTACATCGGTGCTGCAACAAAAGCAGAAAAAATGAAAACGAAAAATAAATTATGGATGTGCAATGGTGCATTGCAGCCGAAGCTCCTGGAGCTGCCTGGGATCAACTGTAGATGGTGTTCTTGTGAGGGAGCAGTGAGCAGCCGTCGTCTTTGGAAAGGCAATCACATCCCTTATCGATTTCTCTCCCGCAAGCAGCATTACCAGCCGGTCCACACCATACGCGATTCCTCCTGCCATTCATTCTCGTCACTTATTTAGAACAGCAAGATCAACGATACCATGCGGAGGAGCACCCAGCTCTAATGCTTCCAGCAAATAGCCAAACTTATCTTCCGCCTGGACACGACTTCAGATGGAGTCACTAACTACAAACAGAAAAGATTTCTAGAACCTCTTGAGCGCTCAAACCGGATGCCTCGAGCACCTTTTGCTGCACGTCACGCCTGTGAATCCTCAAGCTTCCACCCCCAATCTGCAGCCAGCATTTCAGTAAGCCGACAGCAGGATATCACTTACTTCCACGCCGTTGTAGACCATGTCGTAAGCAAGAGCACGAGCAGAGCTGAGATCCTTCATGTCTTCTGGCCTCGGAGCGGTGAATGGATGGTGGAGCGCCTGGCGGAAGGACGTACGTAAACTAGCTAGTGAGCATCAGCTTACCTCAAGTCGCTTTTCCGTATCGTTCCACTCGAACATAGGAAAATCAGTGATCCAAAGAATGTCATTGCGGCTCTGCAACCACGAGTTCAGTCGCGATCAAATCGGGAATGCGTCACACCTTGTCGATGAGGTTGTCACTTGTCTCGGCAATAAGCGTTCGCAGTCGGCCGAGCGTCGCGTTGACGAGCGATGTAGGCCCGTTTGCAAAGATAATCACATCCCCAGGCTTTGCGTCACATTTGGCCAGAAAGTTGTCTCTCGTCTCAGGACAAGACAAGCTCGACTTGAGCGCTGTGCTGCCTTCCACCTCTCCTGCACAGAAAGCCAGCTTTTTCGTACATGGATGAATGGAATAGAGAGATACCTCCTTCGGCCACCTTGAGAAAAGGCAGGCCTTTAGCACCGCATCTGACTGCTTCTTGATATATGTCCCCCTTCTTCAACCGGGTGGCTGTGATCGACTTGCCGCCGCCACACACTGTTATTGCCTTGACAACACCGCCTTCGCTGATGGCTGTGGCAAACGGAGCAAAGCTCGATTTTTCAAACACATCCGACAGCTGTTGTTTCCTTTAAGACGCGTATTAAAGCTTCCAAGTTTGACGTACCTCGACGAGTTGCATTCCGAAGCGTGTATCAGGCTTGTCTGAACCATACTTGGACATGGCCTCGGCATACGTGAGCCGTGGAAAGGGATCCGGAAGTTCTACGCCTTTAATCTCCCGGAAAACCTGGCATCCGAGCGAGTGAGGCGAGCACTTAACCGATGGTAGCACTTACAAGCCTGATGAGGTCCTCATTGAGCTCGAGCATATCTTCCAGCGGTGTGAATGCAAGCTCCATGTCGAGCTGCGTGAACTCGGGTTGACGGTCGGCTCTAAGATCCTCGTCCCTGAAACACCTGTTGGAAATGCACGCAAGTGAGTGAGCCACGCACACGTATATGATACCTTGCAAACTGAAAGTATCTATCGAAACCAGACACCATGAGCATCTGCTTGAACAGCTGCGGGCTCTGCGGAAGAGCGTAGAAAGTGGCTGGCTGCATCATATTTTTTTTCCTCCCAAGTTAGTCACGCAGGCTGCAATCACTGATTCACCTGCACTCGCGATGGCACCAGGTAATCTCGCGCTCCTTCGGGAGTGGATCTCGACAGTATCGGTGTCTCCACCTGCATTGCAAGCTCTAGCCGTCCATCAAAATCGCAAGCTCAAGCCAACCTCGACAAAGCCGTGGACGTCTTCCAAGTAACGTCTCATGAGCTTAACGATGCGGTGGCGGAGCCTGAGGTTGGCATTCAGCTGGGGGCGCCGCAAGTCCAGGTGTCGGTATCTACAAACGCAAACATGCGTGCCTTGGAAGCACTGGCTGGCCCAACAAGCAGTTTACCTCAGACGAACTTCCTCGGAGATGACGTTTTTGGACTGGTCGAGGGGCGTGACCAAGAAAGGAAGGTTCAAGCTGACGGGGTTGAGCACCTCAACCTTGTCCGCGATGATCTGAGGCAAAGCACGATCAAAACCATATGCGAAGGAGGACAAGAGAATACTTCGACGCTTCCAGTCTTCAAATTTGTGTTGGCGGCACCCTGAGGCCGCGAGCGCACTGTTCCCTCCACCGCTACCACGTACTCTATTCTCAGCCTTTCCGCCACCGCCTGTGCTCCGCTACTAGCCTCCGCCGCCGCAACCTGGCATGAAGCTTACGTATAAGAAATGGAAAGATGACAATGCAGCTGCTCGCCTGCACCATTCCCGTGTGGTCGCGAACGTTGATGAATGTGACGGCGCCATGGTCGCGACGGAGCGCAACCCAGCCACAAATGCGCACCCTCAGCCCAATCTCCGCCTCACTCACCTCGCCACAGTAGTGGCTCCGCCGCACCCACTTGAGCTGCTCGCCTTGCTGCTCCTCCACCCCGGCAACACCAACACCAGCAGCAGCAGCAGCAGCACGGGCACCAACACGACGCGAGGATGGGCGCGCTCGGCGAGGAGGGCATTGGACGCATCTCTGCAGCCATGCCGAGGAGGAGGACGAGTGAGACGCTGGAATGGTTGTGCCTAACATACAGGCCATGGGTTTATAATAAAACGCAAGTGTTTGTGGCTTTTACACATTAGCAAGCGTGGCTATTGCGAGAGCGTAGATTCAAAGTGGCTTGTCAATCCCGTCATGCCCGGCAGCACCAGCATCCAAAACAGGGCCGTCAGTGATCCCACCAGGAAGACAAACAAGAGGTTTCCCCCATAGCGACCACCCTTGGCCTTGTCTTGTCGCTGCACCACGGCACCAGCAGCCTGCTTCCGCTTGGGCGAGATCATCTTGACAGTCACACGAACGTTCATTGTTGTGGCTGCCACTGTCGACGACGATCCCCTCACAAGCAGCTTCTCCTTGTCTGGGTGCTCTGCTGCCGAGGCCGGAAGAACCTGAACCGACCCAAGCAGACTCAAGATCTTCTTCAATGGACCCCTGTCTCCTCCTTCCTCGCTATCGTCACCATTAGCCAGGTAATAGTCGCCACCTCCTGGCAGGCAGGGGTCGTCCATGACCAGCAAACTGTGCTCGTCGGCTTCCCTCCAGTTGGACGTCAGATGCTGGCAGCACAGCCCATGTTAAAATGCGTCCCACTTGCCTAACATGCTCCTCA
Source organism: Selaginella moellendorffii (assembly GCF_000143415.4). Taxonomy (NCBI): domain Eukaryota; kingdom Viridiplantae; phylum Streptophyta; class Lycopodiopsida; order Selaginellales; family Selaginellaceae; genus Selaginella; species Selaginella moellendorffii. The sequence continues at coordinate 234,540 of NW_003314307.1, read as the reverse complement.
CCTTTGACGGCGCGTCCACAATACAGTCACCCGCGCCTTGATCGTACTTGTCCTCGAGATTGGAGAAGTCACCAAGCTCGATAAAGTCGTCTTCAGCCAAAACCTTCATCAGATCTTCTGGCTGGTCAATCTGTTCCAGGATACCCTCGGGATCAGCAAAAGACAGCTCTCCAGGGTTCCTGTCTGGGTAATCCATCACCTGCAATCAATCAATCCACAAGTCAGCATGGCCCTGGCAAGCTTTCAGTCCGTCACCTGTGCCAGGTCAGGAACTGGCTCGTCCAAAAGCATGGCAAGGAAGGCATCGAGCTCATCGTTTCCGCCCGGTGCCTCTTCCTTTGCAACCTCTGTGTTGGTCGTAGTCTCCACGGACGCCACCTCCGTCTCCGCGGCAACCTCCACCTCGGCTGTTTCATTGTCGGCCGTCTCATTGTCTAGCGAGAAGAACGAATCCCCCTCCGGATAGCATGGGACGTTCTCCTCCTCCTTCTTGGCAGTCGACTTCCTAAACACCCGGCAAACAACGAATGCGTCCTGCGCATACTGGGAGGAGGGTGTCAGCTTTGAGAGACATAGGGTGTTTTTCTGTGGACTTACCGAGCACTTGCGATCATCCTCGTCCAGTCGGTACTCGTGCATAATCCAGTCCGTCCTCTGGCCGTGGGGCGCCCTGCCGGTGTAGAAAACCAGCGTCTTCTTCATACCGATGTCGCGAGATCCCGAGCGCACAGTTCGGTCCTTTCCAGTCGCCTTCCAGTAGCCAGCTTCGGTGGCCCGGTTAGTCCGCCAGCCATTGGGATACTTCCTGTCGCGAGGGCTAAAGAAGTACCACTCCACATCCGTCACATACGATTTCCCTGTGTGAGCACAGACGATGGGTGAGCGGAGCGGAAGGAAGGAGCTAAGCTCGACTATGCAGTACATACCAGGCAAGTCCCATGGCTCGCACTTGTAGAGATCCACCTCGGCAATTATGTTGGCCTGGATGCTGCGCCCCGACACCTTTCGCGCCAGATAGAAGCCCACAAGCTCCTGATCCGTGGGGCGGAATCTAAACCCTGGCGGCCACTGCTTACCGGGCGATGGGGAAGACGAGGATGCCATAATACGTATGGATGGTGGCGCCGCTGCACAGCGCGCACTCTACCCCGCTCTCTCCTCTCACATGGCCCAAAACCCCTGTTTTTGCTCTCCACGCGCTGCTCAGACCACTTCAATAAGACCTAAGTAGGACAGCCATAGATTTTATCATTTAAGTCCCCTACTTTTCACAAACGCGCTTAACGATGGTTCTCGCCCCAGAAAACCATGCACAAGCTCCGCTGCGTCCTTGCTCGCCCCTGGCACCAACACCTGGGGATCACAAACAACGTTACCACAATCCGCAACGCCTTTCCTCGTACCTTGTCCCGAAACTCCTTGCCTGCCGAAAAGTTGCTCACTTCACCAGCAAAGCCACTCTCAAACATGTCTTCGGAGAGAACCTGTGCAAGCATGTTAAACGCACAAGACGACCGACTGATTTTTCCCACTCCTTCACCTGATTCCACAAGTAGCTGTAGTAAGTGCCGTCATACCCGCCCATGAGATGTGTAAACGATGCGCTCAAGTCCGTCCCTTCCAGCATCGGGATCCCTTCCATTACCTGGACTCTCGTTCACGTGACAAAGAGAAACAAGACAGAGCTAGTGGCTAACCTGGGTGTGGAGCTGCTCGAGAACGGAAACAGTATCGAATTGGTCGCTTGAGTGCACGATCAAATCGAACAATGCTGCCGCGGGAAAAAAAAAAAAAACGAAAGCATCATCAAACAGACAGAAATGAGTAGCGAGTTATATGTACCTAGCAAGATCTGCCTTTTCGTCAGAAGCCCGGCATGGGTCTTCTTCTTTCGCACTAGTAACTCGCAAAAGCTGTCCGGGACAGGTTCTCTAGTGTCCTGCAGGAGTCTACGAATATCAATTAGCAAGCTTCATGAGCTCGACGAAAATCACCACCTTATAGAAGCCACTCATACGCTTCAATGACGACTTTTCAGAGCACCTGTGTCAACAGACGTGAGCAAACGAGACATCCATAGTCGGCCTACCACTTTTCGAGCATTTTGCTGGGAGCTTCCACGAAATCATCCTCGACCCGGAGACCGGAAAATCTGGCGAACGATGGACGGCTGCAAATGTGATGCATCTGCAATATAAACATGTTTAAGAAAGGGAGAGCGAAGGGAATAGCACAAGTACTTGCCACGTGACCGAATTCGTGAAAGAAAGTCTCCACTTCTGGATAACTCAGCAGGGCAGCATGTCCTCTCCTGAAGTTCGCAAGCATAGCCGCGACTGGCAGCTAGACAGTAGAACTGAGCTCATTCCCAAAATTCAATCTCTCCAGTCAATGCTCCTACCTGACCGCTGCGAGTAGAGGAGGGCTGAAGAGGACACACGCAGGCATGCGAGTACTTTCCATCCCTACAGCCGGAGGATGAGATAAGCAAACAAACTCTCATGATACATAGTAGAGCAGAATGGAAATACCTGTGATAAATATCGAGGTAGAAATAGCCAATTGTCTTCTTCGCATCTGTATCGCTAACGGCAAAGAGCCGCACATCTGGATCCCACGCTCCCCGCTCCTCCTTGATTTCTTCGAAAGTAAGACCTGAAAACTCAAATGACAAACACAACAAAAATTAACCAGAAAGATATACCAAACAGCTCCTGATATATTTGGAAGAGACCATTGGTAACAACCTCCACGGGAAAATATTCTCTGATCTTTTCCGTGATTGCTTGAAACTCGAGCTCTTCAACTCTATGCATATAGTATAGAAGATCTTCCATACCAAACTCCTCTCCCCCTTCCTCGGCTTTCTACAGTGATAAAACTTTAGAGACCGTTAAGAAAATGCATATGGCAGACCTTTAGAGCCCGAAGCTTGTTCAACTCTGCTGCTGCAACTGACGACATCTTTGCCGAAAGGCTGAGGAGGAAGTTCTTTACCTGAAGCGAAACCAGGTGAGCCATGAAGAAGGTATTATAGCTTCTAGTTTCCTACGTTGGTAAAACTCTTGGCCATACGGCTGGAGGTCACGTACTCCACATGATTAGGATAACCAAGCAGGCGAGCCAGCCGATGACGTAGCTTCACCTGGAAAGGTCCAGGCATAAGCGATCGTGAAGAATTCATGCACGAACCACGTTGTGGAAGATTGGAAGATTTTCTGCGATGCAACGTTTATCATATGCCACTGCCAATGCCTTGCGCGTGCTTCCTACCTAGGGATGAGAAGAACCGGTTTAGAGAGAAAGCATTACAGACATTCAGCCCAACCTTGCAATTCTGCATGACTGGGAAGTAGTAGCGAGCATCGAGGGGAAGCTTGAGCTTGCCATGCTTGCCCTTCTCCAAGTTCTAAAAGTGAAGGAAAAAGAGAAAACAGGACGCAAAAAGGTGTCATATCAAGGCGGCAACGGAGACGTGTCTACAAACCTTAACAAACGTTATCGGTAAACCCGCAAGCTCATCCTCGTTGAACAGTAGAACCTCATTGAGCTGCGCGAGGTTTTTCTGGAAGGTGATGCAGAGTTCCCCGATAGTTTTCTTGATCTTGTCGACTTCGGATCTCATTTCGGGAGCCAGGTGCAGCCCAAGCCTCTCGTAATCCCTGACCTGCATGGGCAGACTTCGGTGGGAGGGAGTAAGCAAGCTTTTGATGAGTACCAGATGGTTGACAAAACGCAGAGTTTCAGGCGGCAGGTCCTCTTTCTTCTCAGCATAGGCCTTGACAACGCGGTACACGTCCTCCCGAAGCCTGCTCATCGCGAAACAGCGTGAGCACAAGGAATGCATAGGTACGAGGCAACCTGCATTTGGCGTTGTATGCCTCAAACATCTTCTCGGCTTTGACGCTGGCATCACGGACGTCTCTCGCCGGATTCACCAGACTCGGGAAGACGCACGACTGAACAGCCATGAACTCGTCAGCTTCCAGCCTTTCCAGGGGCTCAATCACCGACTCGTAGGTCACCTGACTCCCAAGCAAGCAAACAAAAGCTTGTCACGCTTGCTTCTACAAGAATGAGGCTGGTTACCTGGTCCAAGGGCACAGCGGCGACGGCGTCGTGAACTCGGATGGAGTTTGCAATGACGTGATCCACCGCTCTTAGGATCTCCGCGGCGGAGAGGCTGGATCGGAACTTGATGTCCTTGCATCCTCCTCCTCCTCCTCCTCCTGCTGCTGCTGCTGCTCAGGTATTAGGGTTGCCGCCTTGCGCTCTGCTCACATTCAAGCAGATCCATCGCTTACCTCGATCCTTGCCTCCGCGCAGCAGCGTGAGCAGCACCCTGGCTGCGACCAGTGTGCCCAGCGCCGCCCCCGCGGCCACCGCGATCCTCCTCTGCCGGCTTCCACCCTGCGCCTGCTTGCCGGCCATCCTCCCTTCAGCTCGCCAGTAAGCTCGGGGAGGATCGACCCGCGGTTCGAAACGGGGGACCGCCAATTAGGTTATTAAGTAATGCGATGATGATAGGATGCGAATGAGTGAATGGCGATCGAGGGGAGCTCTTAGGGTTTTGGTATTGTGTACTTGAGGTGAATGGCCAGTGCGCTCCTCTCCCCTCTTGGCAGCAGGGCTCAGGTGCTCCTCCTCCTCCCCTCCTCCGCCACCTCCGCCACTTCCTCCGCCGCCTCCCTCCACACACGCGCGCACATATGCTGGCGGAGAGGCAGGCGATTGCTCCTGCCCCCGGCCGCCACGCTGCGCCGCCCGTTCGCCTTGAATCCCGACTCCACGCAGCAGAGCGAAACAGAGGAGGATGGTTCTCCGCGGCCGCCTCAATCAGAAGAAGACTGCAGCAATGGGGGCAGTGCCAGCAATGGGGCGAGCGTGGAGGCAGCAGTGGAGCAGCAGCAGCAGCAGCAGGAAGAGGAGCAGATGAAGGTACCGCCGGGGAGCATGCTTGAGCAGGTTTGGGCCAGGCTATATAACATACCTTTGATCCGATATCTCGTCTTGTGGCCTCCCTGGCAACACAAGAAGCGGCTCCACCATCTCCTGGCGGAGGCCGATGCTAATCCCAAGAATCCCTCCAAGCAGGCCGACCTCCTTGCGGAGCTCAACAAGCACAGGTAAGCTCCCACCCCCATCCATTCGTTTCTAGCCAGCCACTCAACCCGGCTGTTGCAGCCCACAGTCTGTGATCGAAAGGTTCGAGCGGAGGGAGCATGCGACCGGCGGGCAGGCTGTTGTGGAGTATCTCAAGGCGCTGGTTGCAACCAACGGCATCGCCGACTATCTTCCCGACAAGCGGACTGGCAGGTCATCAGGCCTTCCTGCTCTTGTAAGAACAGCTGCGTGTACAGATATGAGAAACCACCACCACCACCTTTCTCCTGTTGCATTACCGCTAACCATTCTTCCCGTTTGGGTGTTTGGGTGTTGCCAGTTTCAGGAGCTCAAGCTGCACGCCGCCGGTGATCTGGACGAACCCTTTGCTCCTCCAGGCATGACAGAGCAGCAGCCGCTTCACGTCGTTATGGTCTGCTACCTCCTTGTCACCATTTCTCTCGCTCACGCGTCTCCTTTCTGTCATAGGTAGAGCCCAGGAGCTCAAACAAATCAATGAGGCTGATTCAGGAGCTCATATCCGCCGTGCTATTTATGATTGTCTTTAGTGTTATATGGTAGGCACTGTCTGTGGTCGAAGCGACCGACTCTTTGGTGCTTACGGGCGTCGTGTCTTCAGGATTATGGGAACAGCTGCCCTGCGGAAGTACGTCAAAGGTCCAGCGGGTATGGGTCCTCCTTCAAACATTGGCTCCAACGGCATCTACTCGCCGAAGGAATTCAACAAAGAGACAATGCCGGAGAAGGTCTGTCCTCTGCTCTCGATCAAGCATCGGTACAAACTTTTCTTTAAACACCAGAATATGAAGACGTTCCAAGACGTTAAAGGCTGCGACGAGGCCAAAGCGGAACTGGAGGAAATAGTACAGTACTTGCGTAATCCTGCAAAGTTCACACGCCTAGGAGGAAAGCTACCAAAAGTAAGACTCTTAAGTTTCACAATTTCTTCCCTAAACTGTGTGCTCCAGGGCGTTCTACTTGTTGGTCCTCCTGGTACCGGGAAAACATTACTTGCAAAGGTTGGTAGATACATCTTTCGCTCTATGCTGACTTTCATCTGCTGCACCAGGCTATAGCCGGTGAAGCTGGTGTTCCATTCTTTTACCGTGCGGGATCCGAGTTCGAAGAGATGTAAGTAAAGTCAGTTTAGAAGATAGCTTCAGTTGCTTAAGTGTGGGGCTTAAATATGCAACTATCTCGGTTCCTTCAAGTGAGGAACAGGTTTGTTGGTGTAGGAGCTCGTCGAGTGCGCACGCTATTCCAGACTGCTAAGAAGAAGGTAAAAGCATCTAAACTTCATATAACGTTGGACTTACGACAGATGCTCAGGCCCCTTGCATCGTTTTCATCGACGAGATTGACGCCGTTGGAAGCAGTCGTAAAAACTGGGAAGGCCACACCAAGAAAACACTGAACCAACTTCTTGTGGAGATGGACGGATTCGAAGCAAACGAGGTCTGCATGTGTTGCCTGATGTCCTTTGCCATGCATTTACTTGCTTCATTTGATTGTGCAGGGGATCATTGTCTTGGCAGCTACTAATCTCCCGGAGAGTCTGGACCCTGCTTTGACCAGGCCCGGAAGATTTGATCGGCATGTTGGTTCATATTTCGTTTACTGCTTCGTTCTACGTTATTTAAGTGCCAACTTGTTTGCAGGTTGTGGTGCCAAACCCGGACGTAAGAGGACGCCAAGACATACTGGAGTTGTACCTGAAAGATAAGCCGCTCATGGACGATGTGGATGTAAAATGCATTGCTCGAGGGACACCTGGCTTCAGCGGCGCAGGTTGGTTCTGGATACGTTGCCAGCGGCGCTACTGACGACTCCCATTCGTGTGCCTGTGCTACACAGATCTTGCAAACCTGGTAAACATGGCTGCTGTGAAGGCTGCGCTGGATGGAACGGATAAAATCTCCAGCGATCAGCTGGAATTCGCCAAGGACAAGATTCTGATGGGAACCGAAAGGAAATCAATGGTTTTGTCCGAGGAATCGAAGAAGGTTTGCGCTTCTGTGGCATTCTATTGCTATGTGCCTGAATTGTTTTCTCTTCGTGCATGGCAGTTGACGGCGTACCATGAGAGTGGACATGCCGTTGTGGCATTTAATACTGCCGGCGCTAATCCCATCCACAAGGCGACAATTATGCCGCGTGGGAGCAGCCTCGGAATGGTAGCGCAGCTTCCGGAGAAGGATGAAACGTCCATCAGCAAGATCCAGATGATGGCACGACTGGACGTGTGTATGGGCGGGAGGGTGGCCGAGGAGCTCGTGTTTGGCCCTGACCAGATCACGAGCGGTGCACGTAGCGACCTTGAGCAGGCGACTGCCCTGGCGCGACATATGGTTGGGATACGTCTCTTCTTCATTCTCATGGGGTCTCTCACTCGTCTCGTGTTGCAGGTGTCCGAGTGCGGAATGAGCGATACGGTTGGCCCCATGTACGTGGACTCGAGGGCCCAACATCCAAGCCACGAGATACAGAAGAGCATCGACGCAGAGGTACGTGCTCCCGTTTGTGTGGCAAGCGAGAATGTTTTTGCTTACCAAGGAGAGGGTGTGTGCAGGTGGTGAGGCTGTTGAAGGAGGCGTATGAGCGTGCCAAGTGCTTGCTGAGAAAGGTAAACTATGAGAAAGGAGCTTAGATTGTTTGTCTCTGCTTGTCTCATGCTTCTCGTGGTGTGCGTGTGTGTGTGCGTGTGCAGCACGAAGACGATCTGCATGCACTGGCCAGGGCTTTGCTGGAGAACGAGACGCTGAATGCATCGCAGATCAAGGAGATTCTACACCACCATCTGCAGCCGCAAGTGGACGAGGATGTTGTGGTAGCAGCTCCAAACTAGATTGTCGTGCTCAAAGCCCCTTTACTTAATTTTTATGTAGAGTTTCTCCTCCCTAAAGCCCTAGGTAGTGGAGAGAAGCTATGTCTGGTGGCATAGCCAGGGGGCGCTTGGCGGAAGAACGGAAGGCGTGGCGCAAGAATCATCCACACGTAAGAAGATCGCATCCCTCTTCCCTGCTCATGAATTCCTCGCTGTCTGTGTGGCGTCTAGGGTTTTGTGGCCAGGCCCGAGACCCAGCCCGATGGATCGGTCAACCTAATGACATGGCATTGCACTCTACCGGGCAAGGCCGGAGTAAGTAGGCAAGCCCTGGAACTGGAGCACTACTAATATGGCTTGTGCTTGGCGCAGACGGACTGGGAGGGCGGCTATTTCCCGCTGGCGATCCACTTCAGTGAAGATTACCCCAGCAAGCCTCCCAAGTGCAAGTTCCCTCCAAACTTCTTCCACCCCAATGTCTACCCCTCGGGAACAGTGTGCCTCTCCATCCTCAACGAGGACTCTGTAAGTTGATTCCCTCTGGGAGCCACTCTCACGCTCGTCTCTCGTCTCTCGTCTCTCGTCTCTCTCGTTCCAGGGCTGGCGACCCGCCATCACGGTGAAGCAAATCCTCATCGGAATCCAGGAGCTGCTGGATGCCCCCAATGCCGCGGATCCCGCGCAGTCTGATGCCTATCAGATGTTCATCCAGGTTTTGAGGGTGCTCCCCTGGTTTTGATAAAAAGCGCTCTTTCTTGTGTGGCGTGCAGGATAGAGACGAGTACAAGCGAAGGGTACGACAGCAGGCCAAGCTGTATCCCCCGCCCGTCTGATTGCTTTCACCCCTCATGGCCTGGTAAAAGAGGAAACGTAGTGGAAGGAATATTCTTCGAGAGAAATGTGGTATGGGTTGGTTATTATACGCAATGATATGCCGTGGATATTCCGCAAGGTTGTGCCGTGTGGATTGGGCAAGAGCGGGCGGCCGCCCGGCCGGCCTGGGTTTTTTGAGGTTTTGAGCGGGAGAGCCTCTTTCTTGTTTACCTCGCTCGAGTTGGAGATGGAGATGGGAGGATTACTCTAAAGCACACACGGTTTATTAAGGCAGGCGCTAAGTTAAAGTGAGGGCTGCCTGCCCTGCTGGTGGTGCTGTCAGGTTATGCTTTTCTTTTGGCTTTGTTTCGTTTTAGTGCTTGCGGAGCTCTCCTTAGCCTCGTAGCCCCTGCCTAGACACACACAGCAGCAAGCAATCGAGCAGCAAGCAATCGAGGGGGCGGAGGTAAGTGTGTGGCCAAGAAACAAACCAGGCAGCAATCCAATCCAATCCGGCCGTAAAAAAGGAGGAGTGTTTTTAAGTAGGGCAACAAGGCCCTGGGAGAGGGGAACAGTAGGGGCGCGTAGATCCTGCGGGCTAGGGGGGACAAATGTGGCTGGCTGCTGGGCGCGAGCAAGCAATGTGGGATTTGGGAGGTGGAGGAGGCAGTAGCAGGAGCAGCGGCGGCGGCAGCTGGTGAGCTAGGAGGCCTCTGGACGCGCGAAAGGAAGGGAGACAAGCGAAACAAAGAGCGGTGGGATCACAGCGCGGCGGCAATGGCGGAGTCAATTAGTAGCCTAGACGAGGACGACGGCTTCTTCGACGGATCTTGCAGGGAGAGTGTGGCGTCGGCCATGGGGTTTTGCAAGCAGGACGGGAAATCTTCCAGGCGGAAGACCGCCGTTCGCCCCAGCTTAGAAACGGAAGACATCATACACTTGCTCCACGGCTCAGATCCAATCAAAGTGGAGCTCAACCGGCTCGAGAATGAAGTGCGAGGTAAGCAGCGCTCGGATCTACGCCAATGTACATGTTTCTAAACCCGGCGCCACCGCTTTTGCTTGTCTTGTGCCAGACAAAGATCGAGAGCTGTGCGAGGCGCACGCAGAGATCAAGGCCCTGCGCCAGACGGAGCGGCTCAAGGAGAAGGCCGTCGAAGAGGTAGCTCGTCGCTGATTGATCGCCACCATCACCAACATTTCCTTTTGCAGCTATTTGACGAGCGTGAGAAGTTGCAAGAAAAGCTCAAGGCCATGGAAATTGCTCTGGAAAACAAGGTGCCGTTGCTTTTTCCGCTCTTTCTTGTTCATGACACTTTCCTTTCCCTCGCAGAACCTGGATCTCAAGAGGACCAACGATGAGAGGAAGTCGGCGCTAGCAGCCCAAGCTGCAGCAGAGGCGACACTACGGCGGCTGCATGCCTCCCAAAAGGACGAAGATTTACTGCCCCTGGAAGCCATCTTGGCACCCGTAGAAGCAGAGCTCAAGAGCACCCGCAACGATGTACGTCTTCTCCTTGTTGCCCCACCCGGTTTCTCACGCTTTGCAAAATTCCCTGCAGTTTCTCAAGCTGCAAGACGATAACAAGGCCCTCGACCGGTTGACAAAGTCCAAGGAGGCTGCTCTTCTCGAGGCTGAAAGAGCAGTTCAGATTGCGGAAGCCAAAGCCTCGCTCGTGGATGACTTGCAGAATCGGAATCAAGAACTTCTCAAACAGATTGAGATCTGCCAGGTACGTTTTGGCCCCTCCTCGGGTACCATGGTGCCAAGCCAAGCCTTGTGTGTGCCTTGGTGCAGGAAGAGAACAAGATATTGGACAAGATGCACCGGCAGAAGGTGGCGGAGGTGGAGAAACTGAGCACTACCGTGGCAGAACTGGAGGAAGCACTTCTTGCGGGAGGAGCCGCAGCAAATGCTGCGCGTGACTTTGAGCGCCAAGTACATCACCTCATGGTAGTGCCGCCAGCCACCTTTGGGTCGCACTCACCCCACATTGTCTTTTTACCATTAGGAAGAGAAACGGACGCTTGAGCGGGAACTGGCGCGTGCCAAGGTAACAGCAAACAGAGTGGCAGTCGTCGTTGCAAACGAATGGAAGGATGCAAACGACAAGGTCATGCCCGTGAAACAATGGCTTGAAGAGAGGAGATTCATGCAGGTGCGTGCGTACGTTGTGTGTGCGTGTGTGTTTCTTCCATTCGGCCTAACTAAGTGCGTGTCCTTGTCAGGGAGAGATGCAGCAGCTCCGTGACAAGCTAGCAACTACGGAACGCACCGCAAGGAGTGAAGCCCAACTCAAGGTAGGCACGTACACACTTTGGCTGCCGAGATAGGTGCCCAATGGCTTGATTCATGTGGCAGGAGAAGCTCCAAGTCCGGCTCAAGGTTCTGGAAGAGGGGTTGAGAACATCCACCAACGGTTCCACTCGGAAGCACGACGATTTTTTGCGAAGCGGGACGAATGGTGCCAGTGTGCGTCGTCAATCAACAGGCGGGTCGGACATTGGTAATGGCGTGGCCAGGCGGCGGCCGTCAATGTCATCAGCGTCGCAGATGCGGGGCTCGGTGTCGGGCTCCACCATCCTCAAGAACGGCAAGTTTGGATCCAAGGCGTTTGACGGAAGCAAGTCGCTGGATGCGGGCCGGTTTAAAGCCTACGCTAACGGGTGCGAGGAGCCAAGAAAGGTGTCCTCGGCTGCGAGTGGGGCTGGCGGCGGCGGCGGCGGCGGTGGTGGTGGCGGCGACGTAAAGCCTGAGGCCGGCAAGGTGGAGGGAGCAACAGTCGCTGCAGCCGACGACAACGTGTCCGTCCTCTTCTATGATATGTTGCAAAAGGAGGTGGTGACACTGCGCAAGTTGGGCCACGAGAAAGACCAAAGCCTCAAGGACAAGGATGACGCAATCGAGGTATATGCGTGGGTTTGGCTCTAGGTGCTCATGACAGTCGGACTTTTGCATGCAGATGCTGTCCAAGAAGGTGGATACGCTGACCAAGGCAATGGAAGTAGAGGCGAAGAAGATGCGTAGGGAGGTAGCAGCAATGGAGAAGGAGGTGGCCGCGATGAGAGTAGACAAGGAGCAGGAGAACAGAGCACGGCGTCTTAGCATTGCAAAGGGGAGTGTAAATAGTTCCCATGCGTCATCGAGGTGAGGCAAAGAAAGTTTCTCTTGTGGCGGCTGGCTGACACGGTTGATCGATTCCCACAGGGGAGGATTGATGAGAAGCCCATCAGACATCATGAGGTGAATTGAGACACGGCAATGCGGCGAGCGAGGCGACTAACATACACACGACGACGAAGATTTAGTCTCTCTTTTTATATTTCCTGTGTGTTGTGGGTTTTACTATGCTGTAAAATTGAACACGTTCATGTTCGTTGTTGTTTGGCGACGAGCCGAGCACAAGGGTATATGCTGTCGAGTTTCTTACCTAGAGTTTGCGACTGTGTGTAGAGCACAGCGATGCAGGCCGCAATTCCGGGCTGCTCCAAGGCGGCAAGGAAGGAGCCATAGGTAAGGGCGCAGAGAGCAGAGAGCACAGATCTGGATCTGGCTCGCGGAGATCTATCCGATATGGCAACGGGCGGCGGTGGCGAGCGGATGCGGTGGAGCAAGCTCTACTCGCTGTCGTGCCTGCGGCCGGCTGTGGCGGAGGAGGAGGAGGCGCGGAGGAGGAGGCAAAGCAGCAACTTGAGCGGTGGCGGGCGGCTCGTGTGGTGCAACCAGCCCGACAAGCACCGGGTGAAGCCGCACAAGTATCGCTCCAATTACGTGTCCACCACCAAGTACACGCTGCTCACCTTCCTCCCAAAGGCATTGTTCGAGCAGTTCCGGCGGGTGGCCAACCTCTACTTCCTCTTCGCCGCCGCGCTCTCCCTCACGCCGCTGGCTCCCTTCGCCGCCTCCAGCCTCATCGCGCCCCTCGTCTTCGTGGTGGGCGTGAGCATGCTCAAGGAAGGCGTCGAGGACTGGCGCCGCTTCATGCAGGTGCGTGCGTGTGTGCGTGTGTGTGCGTGGGGCTTTCCGTGGCTCACTCTCCCCTGTAGGACGAGGAGGTGAACAAGCGCAAGGTGGCGGTGCACGTCGGGCACGGCGTGTTTGCGGACAAGCAGTGGAAGAGGGTGTGCGTGGGAGAGGTGGTCAAGGTGACGCAGGACAGCTTCTTCCCGGCGGACCTGCTGCTGCTGTCGAGCAGCTTCCCCGACGGCATCTGCTACGTGGAGACGAGCAACCTCGACGGCGAGACCAACCTCAAGGTGAAGCGCTGCGTGGAGCGCACGCTGGAGCTGTCCGAGGAGTCCGACTTCGCCACCTGGTCCGCCCAGGTGCACTGCGAGGCGCCCAACCCCCACCTCTACACCTTCGTCGGCAACCTCGACTTGGACGGCAGCGTGGTGCCGCTGGGCCCTGAGCAGCTGCTCCTCCGCGACTCCAAGCTCCGCAACACGCACTTCGTCTACGGGGTGGTGCTGGCCAGCGGCCACGACACCAAGGTGATGCAGAACGCCCGGGAGGCGCCCTCCAAGCGCAGCCGCATCGAGCGCAAGATGGACAAGATCATCTACTTCCTCTTCAGCGTCCTGCTGCTCATCTCGCTGCTCGGCTCCATCGTCTTCGGGGTCATGACGCAGGCCGACATGCCCCGCTGGTGGTACCTCCGCCCCTCCGACGCCGACGTCTACTTCAACCCGCAGCGCGCGCAGCTGGCGGCGCTGCTGCACCTCATCACGGCGCTCATCCTGTATGGCTATCTCATCCCAATCTCCCTTTACGTGTCCATTGAGGTTGTCAAGGTGCTGCAGGCAATGTTCATCAACCACGATATTGCCATGTATGACGACGTGACCGACACCCCCGCCCACGCTCGCACCTCCAACCTCAACGAGGAGCTGGGCCAGGTGGACACCATCCTCTCGGATAAGACGGGCACGCTCACCTGCAACGTCATGGAGTTTCGAAAGTGCTCCATCGCCGGCGTCTCCTACGGCCGGGGGATCACCGAAGTGGAGAGGGCCACCGCCAAGAGGCTCGGCAGGGAGCAGCAGCTGCACGAGGATGCAGGGTCGGAGGAGCACGACCACCGCAGCAGCAGCAGCCACGGCACCAGCCCCGGGAACTTCGAGATGGCCCATGCTGCACCCTTCGTCAAAGGCTTCAACTTCACCGATGAGCGGGTCATGGATGGCAACTGGCTGCACCAGCCGCACTCGTCCGTCATTCGAACCTTCTTCCGAATCCTGGCAGTCTGCCACACTGTCATCCCCGAGGAGAGCCACGAAACGGGCGACGTGAGCTACCAGGCGGAATCGCCGGACGAGCTGGCGTTTGTTGTTGCTGCAAGGGAGTTTGGCTTCCAGTTTTACAAGCGCACGCAGTCGACCGTGCTCGTGCGGGAGCCCAGCGATACCAATGGTACCACCACCCTCCGGTAAGAGACGTGACTTGCTTTCTTTCTTACGTGCGCGGCATTTCAGCGAATACAAGCTGCTCAACCTGCTGGAATTCAACAGCACCCGCAAGCGGATGTCCGTCATTGTAACGGACGATGCAGGTAACACCTTCCTCTTCTCCAAAGGTGCAGACAGGTACTGTTTTGAGTGTAGCCTCTCTCTCTCTCTGTAGTCACCACCCTCCCTCTCCCATTGCAGCGTCATGTTCGACAAGCTCAGCAAGAACGGACGTCAGTTCGAAGCTGCGACAAGAAGCCATCTCTCCGAGTATGCCGAGGCCGGCCTGCGCACCTTGATCCTTGCGTACCGCAAGCTCGACGACGCAGAGTACAGGGAATGGAACGCGGTCTTCCTCAAGGCCAAAACCACCATTGGAGAAAGCCGAGAGGAGCGCTTAGATGCTGCATGCGACATGATAGAGAGGGACCTGGTCCTTGTGGGTGCCACTGCCGTGGAGGACAAGCTGCAGAAAGGGGTAAGCTTGGTTGGGGGCGCCACTCCTCTTCTCACGCACCGCTTATCCGTCCAGGTTCCTGAATGCATAGATCGGCTAGCCCAAGCTGGCTTGAAGATATGGGTGCTTACTGGCGACAAGCTAGAGACTGCCATCAACATTGGGTACGTTGGTCGCCCCCAACTCCTCTTTTAACCATACTCTCTTGCATGCCCGCAGCTTCGCATGCAGCCTGTTGCGGCAAGGGATGAAGCAGATTCTTGTGACGTTGGACAGTGGCTCCACTGAACAGTTTGGCAACAAAGAGGCCAGTGCCAAGGTGAAGAAAAACAGATGATTCACTTCCACTTTCCACTAACCACTGCTGCTGTAGGCATCCAAAGAGAGCATCAGCCAGCAGCTTGCGAATGCCCAGCGCCAGATTGATCTGGAGACTGACGACGACGCTGCGTTTGCGCTGATCATTGATGGTAAAGCACTTGCGTATGCATTGGAAGATGGCCTTAAAGACAAGCTGCTACGCCTGGCAATCAACTGTGCCTCTGTTATATGTTGCCGGGTTTCTCCCAAGCAGAAGGCGCTGGTACAGTGCTGACGCGCTCGCTCCCACCCTTGTGCTGGATTCTCATCCTTGATTTCATGCGCGTGGCAAAACAGGTGACGGGACTTGTGAAGGAGGGCACGGGACGGACAACTCTGAGCATTGGTGATGGAGCCAACGACGTGGGAATGATCCAAGAGGCTGATATAGGTGTTGGCATCAGTGGTCTCGAAGGCATGCAGGTAGGGTGATCCTGGATTTCTGGATGCTCCTTAACCGCAGTGGGTGTTTGCAGGCAGTCATGGCCAGCGACTTCTCTATCGCACAGTTCAGGTTCCTGGAGCGCTTGCTCATTGTACACGGGCATTGGTGTTACAAGCGTATCGCGCAGATGGTAAGCCTGGCTCCCGCCTCACTCATTGACCGATGCATCCCTACAGATTTGCTACTTTTTCTACAAGAACATCACGTTTGGCCTCACCCTGTTTTACTACGAGGCGTACACCAGCTTCTCGGGTCAGACTGCATACAACGATTGGTATATGTCCCTGTTCAATGTGTTTTTTACGTCGCTCCCGGTGATTGCGCTGGGGGTTTTTGAGCAAGACGTATCGGCCAGAGTGTGCCTGATGGTGAGTGAGTGAGCGAGCGAGCGAGTGTAACAAAGGACAGGGATTGATGGTGGCTTGGTGGTGTTCTGTGCTGTGCAGTTTCCGACGCTTTACCAGCAGGGCCCCAGGAACTTGTTCTTCAGCTGGTCCCGGATCCTGGGCTGGATGGCCAACGGCGTCTACAGCTCGCTTGTCACCTTCGTCTTTGCGGCAGGCCTGTACCGGGTGGCGGCGTTCCGGCGGGGTGGGGAGGTGGCGGAGCTGGCCATTCTGGGGGCCAGCATGTACACGTGTGTGGTGTGGACAGTCAACGCGCAGGTGGCGCTGGCCATCAGCTACTTCACCTGGATCCAGCACCTCGTCATCTGGGGGAGCATCGGCCTCTGGTACATCTTCTTGCTGCTCTACGGCGCTGTGGATCCGCGCCTCTCCACCACCGCCTACATGGTGCTGCGCGACGGCCTTGGCCCAGCCCCAGTCTACTGGCTGACAACCGCATTGATACCCCTCGCCTGCGTCCTCCCTTACTTCCTCTTCACCGCCTTCCAGCGCACCTTCAAGCCCATGGATCACCACATCATCCAGGAGATACGCCACCTGCAGCGGGACTTTACCGATCCAGGCATGTGGCTGCGGGAGCGGTCCAAGGCCGTGGAGAGGACCTCCATTGGGGTCAGTGCGCGGGTGGAGGCGCGGATCCGGCACATGAAGAAGAACAAGGGGCGCCACCACCTTTTCTCTCCCATCCGGGACACCACCACCGCCACCACACCATAGTGCTCACAGACGCGTACACCAACACAATCCAAATTTTGTTAGGACGACAACGACGCGAGGACCGACCCTGCCTGTACACACGCAGCCTAGTATACATACAGACGACGTTCCTAGATGGTATAACCGTTCTGGATGTCTTCGTTCCTTCATTCATTCATTCATTCATTCATTCATTTCATTCATGTCAGTCACCCCGTCACGTCAGAGAATGGTGCAGTCCCTCATCACCTTGTTGCTGCTACGGATTATGCGAGATTCGGGAAACCTTTGGTGTACATGCTTGTAGAAATCTTTCGGCTGCTGCCGCTGCGCATTGTGGCCGCTCAGCAGAACACCTGCTGCAGAAGTTGTTACCTACCATACGGATAGTCCCAACACACACGTATACCTGCTGGTGTGGTCGATGGCAATGGGGCATCGTCGTGCCGTTGCAGTATCATCTCTGCAAGGTACTCAAACACTGCCACATGCAATTCCAAGGGTTCTTGATCAGTAAAAGGAAGGAATGGCATACCATCCGCCACGTAGAGGTTTTGCTTGACACAAATCCGGTAGAAGCGGAGTCCCAGCTGCTCGGCCAAGGCTTCAGCTTCTTGCCTGCATTCTCAACCGGGAGTGTGAGAGGGTATTTGTATAGCTCATATGGAATATGGAAGGAAGCAACACCTGCTCACGACGGTCTGGTCCAAGAGATCAACCTTGTTCTGCACCAGTGCCATGGGAATCTTTCCACATTCTCTCTCCACCTGATGCATGAAACTGAGTGTAGGCCCGTAAATACCTCCGTGCTTGTGTACCTTCTTCTTCCATGTCTTAATGCATTCAAAGGATTGCCTGTCGTCCGTGGAGAAGCAAAGGACGGCAGCTCTGGCGCCTGCATGAGGAAGTTTGTAGGCCGCCAACAAAAGGGGGCAAACTATAACCTCACTTGACCTCGGTAGTATGCGCGAGTCATGGAATCGAATACCTCTTGCCCCGCCGTGTCCCACAGCATGAGCTTCACTTGTTCTTGCAAGGCCTTGACGAACCTAAGTTGCGTGCGTTAGCACATACACAAGACGACTCCTAGTCGATGGTTACTGGCTCTTCTCCAGGAAGTCGACGCCGATGGTCTTCTTGTACTCGATGGGGCAGTGCCCCCTACAAAACTGGCGGATCAAGCTCGTTTTTCCCACGCCGCCGTTGCCCACAACCACCACCTTCACCTCCCCTAGAAAGCTTACAAGAGTTAGTCGCACGGGCGAGACACCCAGGTACGCACTCTCGAAGTCCTCCTCTTGCATTGCGAACATGGTGGGCAGTTTGCTTGCTCTCCAAACGGGTGGTGCCACGTGGTTTTAGGGCTTGTCTGTTGTTTGCACGGAGGAGGGGATACATATCATCCTCCCGCGCTTTTTGCCGGCTGCGCACACCCCTGCCGCCAGCAAAAGAGATGGCGGAGGGCAGTGAGGAGGAGCAAGACAAGCTTGTGGTGAAGCTGAATGAGCATCCATCGCTGGTTGGGGCTCAGGAGGCCCTCAAGGCGGAGCTGTCCCGTAAGAAGGAGGATCTGCGCGATAGGGTCCGGGAGAAACAGGTGCTCCTCGCCAGCGCCACCAGGCGAAGAGAGGAAGTGGGCGTGCAGCTCTATGGCTTGCAGAAGACTCTGGCCAGCATCCACATTGCTGTGACCAAGACCGAGGACGTGCTTGCTTCCCGGGTGGAAGAGCAGGAAAAGGTTTTAAGCTAATCAGAGTTTGCACCACCCTTTGAATCATCCTTGTCCAGGCCAAGGCACAACTGCTGGATGCTCAAGTCTCATACAAGGACAGATGGAGCGAGATGAACGCCATGCAAGACAAGCTCGAGGCGTGCCACATCGACCTGGACAACCTGGCCTCGACGCTCAAGCAGGTGGACAGCTACAACGACAAGCTCAAGAGCGACATCGCCGTCAGCCGGCGGGCCACATACGCCATGGAGGAGATCATCTCCAAAGCCGAGAAAGGCAAAAAGGACCAAGACTTTTACATTGCCGTCCAGCAGGAGCGGTTGAGGCGCTACTACCAGAGGCAGGCCCTGTGCAGGGCCCAGTTCGAAGGTATGTCAACACTATAACCGACCTGCGCTACATGTTTTTTTGTGTGTGCGTGCGTGTGTGTGTGTGTGTGTGTGGCTTGAGTGTGTACAGCTCAGCAGCGAGAGACCAAGATGGCTGTGGCGGCGCTGTCGGAATTTGGAATTGAGATGGAGAGTATCAATACAGAGAAGAAACAGCTGACCGACCAGTGGAAGTCGGCACTGATTGTGTTGGGACGCTGCGACGAGGCCCTGCAGGTAACATGTTGAAATATGCTCTGCTGCTCCTGGCTTCATTCAGCCTGCTTTAGCTGCTTGGTCTAGCCAGGCCTTGGTGGATGCTGCAGGCAAGCAAAGAGAGCAAGACCTGTCCATACAGGGAGAGAAACACCGGTACCGCAAGGACATAAGGCTGGAGCGTGACAAGGGCGATACCAAGCTGGCGCTGCTCAAGAAGTATGGCTCGCAGATCAAGCATCTCAACAAGCGGATCACCAAAGTCGCTGCTAAGCGCAACACCGTGCTGCAAAAGTACGCAGCCATGATGCTGACAATGGAAGAGACGGAGAGGAACGAGGTCAAGGTGAAGGAGGAAAGGGATGTCCT
Source organism: Selaginella moellendorffii (assembly GCF_000143415.4). Taxonomy (NCBI): domain Eukaryota; kingdom Viridiplantae; phylum Streptophyta; class Lycopodiopsida; order Selaginellales; family Selaginellaceae; genus Selaginella; species Selaginella moellendorffii. The sequence goes on along the minus strand of NW_003314307.1, from coordinate 215,281 downwards.
CGAGCAAGACTACAAGGTAACAATAGGTGTCTTGTGAGCATTGCTGATGCATGCATGGCTTGGGCAGGTGATTGAAAAGGCTTACCTCAAGCAGTGCCAGACAATCAATGACCTCGAGACGAAGATGCTGGTGGGGCTCAGCGAGCAAATCACGCTCGAGAGGTCGGCCCAACAAGTCGTCCAAGGAACGCTGCAGCTCCGGCAGGAGATCAGGCACGAGCACATGATTGCGACGGAGATCGAGTACGAGCTCGCACGGATCCGGGTGGACACGTTGACCGTGCAAAGCTATAACCAAACCATTAGCGATGCGCTGGCCTCGCTAGACGAGGAGGTGCAGCAAAAGATGTCGCTCATCTCCAAGATGCAAGCCGAAACCCGGCAGCGGCACAGCGAGATCGATGTCAAGACCAAAGAGATTGACAAGCTTAACAAGCAGTACGACAAACTCACTGCCAACTTGGTGGACAAGAGCGCAACCCCCTTTGAAAACATTGTTGCAAATATCCGCTACGAGATTGCCGTCAAGATACGGGCCTCGTCCGAACTGCAAAAGCAGTGGCTGGGGATCCAAACGGAGCTTGTCAGCATCACCACCGAGAACCATGCCCTGGCGCAGAAAGGCCGGAAGCTGGACAAGGATCGCATTACCCTGGAGCAACGCAAGTTAAGGCTGGAAAAGGACCTAGGAACTCTCACAAAGTACATCAAGGATGTCGACAAGAATGTCCAGATGAAGCACGGCATTGTCACCAAGTATGTCGTCGCCACTCTCAAGGACCTCATATTACTCTACTCCACTTGTTTTCCTCAGGCTCAACGAGCTCTTAGCGAAAAACGCCAGCATGAAGGAAATGTTGACCAAGGAGAACCTCCTGCTCAAAAATAGCAACGATTTAGCCATCCAGGAGCTGCAGCAAGAGGCACTGAGGATTGAGTATCTGAGGGAAGATTGCAACTTGGAGAAATCGGACGTTAGTCGTGAGGTCACAGAGCTTCAAAACCATGTCATACTATGGAAGAGAAAGATCAACTTTGAGAAAGAAACCCAGGTAGGCTCGTGCCGGGCAGAATACATATAAAGTCTTGGTTGCTCCTCGCAGGCAGCCCTTCTCCAGGCCATGATGTCGCCATCTGCTATCCTTGGAGCCATGAAGAAAGAGTACGAGCGCTTGAAGTGGGAGCTTAACGCCCTCAACATTGAGAAGGAGAAGCTAGTAGCCGAAGTTCAAACGCGGGTTCTCAACCGCAAGTCAATCGGCATCAAAGTGCAGGTGTCTTGCAACTCGAATCCATGGCTACACACACACGCGCGCTTGCATGCATGTCGTGCAGGCCAGCAACAGCAGGAAGGAAACCGTACACGAGCCCGACGCTCCAGAGGCGCTTCTCACCAAAGCGTGCATGGAATTGAAGAGAAACATACGGGAGGTTAACGCCGATGCGTCAGCTGTGGACGAGAAGGTGGTTCGGCTTCAGTCTCAGCTCCAAACACACGCTGACAAGCATGTGGAGATTGACAACGCCATAACAGCAATCCAGCAGGAGCAGGAGGCGCTCAGGTTTGCTCCTTTATAGTCATGTGCTTGTTATATGTGGATTTCTGTGTCCAGGTCGAGGCTGGTCGCTGCCCGGCCCGTCAAGTCCTTTAAGGTCTTGGCCACTGCTATACACCACCGCATGGTCAAGAGACACCAGGACCTTCAAGCAAACAAGTGGAAGGTCGCCATTAAAGTAGACCTTGACACGGATTGGGAAGAAGCTCGTAAGAAAGCAGGGATACTGACCGAAGTCCTGCTTTCTTTCCAGGACGACCTACCGATGCTCTGGTCCAAGTTCGACATAATGTTGGTACAATTACGCTTGGCCCTCGAGATATAATCACAGTCTCTTCATAAACTGATCGTACGCTGTGAACATGACCATACACGAGGTTCCCACCCACAGTATCCTTGAGCTCATGCCACTTGTAAAACCTTTGATTCCTTCTTTCTTCCAGATCTTTTGAGCCGCATCCAGCGTGCCCTTGTACTGCTTGCTTTTGCCTTGCACTTGTAATCTAGTCTTTACCACATCCTGTGGGAAATTCCAAACCTTGAGGAGAATGAATTGGAAGGAGAGCTGCCAACCATTGGATTTGTGCATGCACTAGCAACGGACGCACTAAGAAAGGAGCTGGAGAGCTCCCAGTGCATGCCGAGTTGCTCCTTCGACTCCACTCCCGTGTATCGGACCGCAAGCATCTTTGTTCTCTCCCATAGCGGTAAATAGATGGCGTTGTAAGGACCCCATACCATCTGGGCCAGCAGGAAACCCCTGTACAATGCTCCTAATCCCTCCTGTGCATATATCGTCCGCGCTGCATCTAAAGAACCCTGACACAACCAAAAGTTCGACAACCGATGCAGCACATTCGAACCTTGTAAGCTGGTTGTCCAGCCGTATGAACCATTTGTCGCTGCCGAACAACCTCAAGGGGGACGCTTACTAGCGATTGCACCAGTGTGGCAAAGAGGCCTCCACAAAAGTGCACAACAGGATTTTCTTGACCCCCTGCGGAGCACAGCTTAGATGTCGCACAAGAGAGGACAAAGAAAAGAGACCTGGCACGATTGCCTTGATAGTTTGGTACGTGGACATGTACAAAGCCTGTGATGGAGCAACTTGTACAACAGAAGCATATCCTTTGTAAAGAGTTCTCCATCCCTCTTGTCTGGCAATAGTAGTCAACGCGTCAAATGGGCCATTGTATTTGTATAATCCCCCAACCTGAAAGGGTTGTTGTCAGGAGGAAATAGCAAAAGAAGGAGATTGTGCCAAAGGGATCACCATCAGTCGAGATTTAACAGTCATCAACGGGTAAACCAGACTGTCTGCCAGCATTCCAGCGCAAGCTGCTGCTGTCATCTGCTTTAAAACGTCGCTTCGAAAGTCGTTCCCATTTCCCATTGAGTATCTTACAATTTAAGAAAGAATTCGCACGGATTGTGCTTGCTAGACAAAAGGGGCTAGGGTTCCGTTCAACCGTCTTTTCAAGCAGAAAAACCACGATAAGCGAAAAATTTTCTTTCTTCCTTCTGCCCAATTCGTCTAAATGCTTGGGTACGGCAAGCAGAATTTACCTTTCTCTTTAAAATTCTTAATCTCTTCATAGCCCTTCAAACTCTATCGTCAACCTGGCTGAGTAGCTCCTGTGTTTCTGACCCGACTTGTCATGAAATGGACTTGCATTTGGAATCCCGATTCTTGAGCTTTCTTGAGCTCCTGTCTGAGCATTCTCTTTGCAGACAGCTTTGGAGTGTGCGGCATAATTGTTTATCCAGTTGATGGATGGAGCTACTTCATCCTATCGTAGACCCCGACAAGCCCCGTCCCACTTGTGTCACAGCCAGGAGCTGCAAGAAAACTCTGGCATGAACTTTTGTTAGATTGTGCCTTCTCTGAGTTTCTATAAAATAAAATTATGTGAAACCTTCATGAAGTGGCTAATGAGGAAATAGGGACTGCTCTCCAATTCTTGGTGTAGCTATTTAGAAGAATCCAACATTGCAAAAGCTTCATTGAACAAAGCTAAATTGACTTTATTCCCATCCTTTAAGGACATTCATAGATGCATTAGAAGCAAGACTGAAGCTGTGCATTGAGGCCAAATCCAGCTGAAGAGCTGACTACTACACAATGCTCAAGACCTGACAGACATAGAGATTTACCAATGACAAGTGTGCAGAAACAACACTGCTGGATGTAAATATTGAGGACATGAGTGCAATTAAAGTTAGTCTCGCTGTGTATAGAGTACTTTAAAAAAAGGCTTAAACTGCATTCCAAGTTGCCCCTACTTTGAACTGCATTCCAGGTAGAGAAAGAGACAATGTTCTACATGAGTGACTAGATAGGTTCTTTGCTGCCAATAATGAATAATGCTGTTGCTTGCTCTATCGCTGTCCCAGAAGAAAAATACACATCACAGTTGCTGTTGGGTGGATGCTACTGCTAGGATTTGAGAGAAAGAAACCAGGATCACCTTTTGAGTGTGCACATCTACACACACCTTGATGGCAAATTGAGAGCGTCTTGGTCCCAGGCAATGGCCTGGTGTGCCACGGCCTGGAGGCGCCAGTCTTCATTCCAGAGGTGCTGCTGTGCATCCCCACTAGCAATTCCAGCCCTGTGGCATCGATCACATAGCAGCATAACCAAGATTATGTTGCTAGAGGAAGGAATTTAGATAGTAATCTAGAATTGTTGAATTTCAAAACAAATAGCTTCGATTCTTTTGTGAGCGATTGAAATACAGAAATTTGCATGTTGCTTATATATAGGAGCAAATGGACCAGATTGAATCAAATCCTAAAAACCCTTCTGAGGCAAATGAACCAGATTGAATCAAATATGACAGTTATCAAAATTCCACTAAGCTAATTAGTATTATAACTACATCATAGCCATACATGTAATCATCCCCAGTAGTTAAGGTTCTAAGTTAAAGTTCTAACTCAATGGGGATCCGGAAGAACATCATGAGGCATCAATGGATCTGTAGATTATGCAACTTGCTATTGTTCTCTTTATATAAAATGCTTCAACCACTACACAAGCATAATTTCTAACAGATCAGTTTCTGAATGTTAAATCAAACTTTATAAACTTGCAACTTACCTTGCCACAACATTTGATACAGTCTTTAGACAAACCATATACCATAAATTTAGGAAAATGAATATTCATTTTATACCTCACAATTGATGATTGGTGAGAGCTTGTAACATTGTTGTAACTAACTGGAAACATCCTTACACCAGTTTCTATAGCGTGGGTACAAAGGTAACCTCCAAAGGTCACTTCTAATTACATGCTCATACTTGAATTGTTGAAGTTAAAAAGAGTCCAATATAGACAGTTCTATTTGAGACAGTGAAACTTCAAAATGAGAAATGGAATTTCTTTTTAATAGCATGATGTGATATGTAATTTTTCCTAGTGGAATAAACTCATGCCTACATCAGGGATTTTGAAAAACTTAAACTTTTACTGCCTTTCCGAGATGTTCTAGTCTGTAGAAGCTAGCAACACTGGAGACTAGCTTGAGCATCTGTCCCATTGCAAAAGTGTCAAGCATTTGTTCGTGTCTCTCTTCGACACTATGCCACTTCCTTGGTCCAGTATTGTTTCCACTCTTTGTCACTGTTAACCTCCTTACTGACATAGAGCCGATATTATTACTACCTGAACAAGGTGGTGTTCTCTTTATGTTGTATTTCTCAAGATTTATCACAACCAATGAGCAGCAGCAGTTGAGAATGATCCTGTATGACAACATTTTACCTTCAATGCAGCTCTTTATACTAAGTGGCTGCTCTCTGGGGACACCACAGAGACAAAGATGTAAATCAGCAATAACCAAAATAAGTAATCATGTTACAAGCTGGTTGTAAATGATGCTAACAAAATTTACATGAACAACTATAAAACTGATAACTTACTGAAGCTTGAATAGAATACCATAGTCTCTGACCAATCCCAGAAGCGGTCAAAGTTGGAGAGGGCTTTGTTGGAAGTAAGGTATTGCTTCATCCTTGCTTATAATTTTTAGCTATCTCAACTTGAATTTTACAAGATTGGCTCTCTTTATCCTTTGAGGTGGCATTCTCCATTCATAACCATGTTACATAAGGACCACAGCAAGAAACAACTTCATACAATTTGAAACGTGGGCATGTTGCAAACCTCATTTTCCATCATAATATTCGATGCAAATCCAAATATCAGGAAGATGTCACCTTTGCCTTCCATTCACGTCTATCCTATGTTGCAGAGAATCCAGCTTTTCTGGAAAAGGTAGAAAATAATATTTGGTAAGAAATATTTTATATCAATTTTTTATTTTAATATAAATAAATTATATACACATTCTCAATTATTTGATATCATAACACTATTTTAGTAATTGGTGGGCAACTTAAATCCACTACACAATCACCTGGGGAATCAGCAGCACCAACAGCAGAATAAGTTTTCTAGAAATAATTGTGGTGATCAAGAGGAGCAAGACTTGGAGAGTGACAGTCCACAAGCAGCACCTCCACATGATGGGCCCCTAGTGTGATTGCTCCAAGAGAATTGGTACAGGGAAAAGTTCCAAGAAAAAGCTGGGATCCTTGGCACTAACACAGATTAAAGTGTTCACACTCATGATTGAGATTGTTGCTTCAGTTATAACCACTGTCCAGGTATATAATATTTAATAAATAGGTGACTAGATAATTCTAAAATTACATTTTTACTAGATAAGTTAGTAGGAAATTTTTGACTGGAAATGTTTGCTAGTAGAATACAAGATCCATTTTAAATCAGGATTATAAAGGTGGTTTCTCATTTCAAAGAAGACCTCAAGGATTTGTATAGCTATTAACGTTACATGTTTTAACAAATTGGGAATCTAAAAAATAGTATCAATTGTCAAATCAAGAACTAAGCACTTTTTATATCTGAACTCTAATGATGCCTCCAACATTCATAGTTTACTAAAGAATAAAAGAATTTGTATTATGTATCTGGTTTTGTATTTAAAAACATACAGAAGTAAATCTATCTAGATTGCTACCACATTTATATTAAATCTCATAATCAGGTAACAAGAGAATGGTTCTAGACATTGAGAAAATATAAATTGACAGAATCTAAGAAATGCATAATTGTTTCTTGCAACACAAGAGATGGAATGTAATTTCTCTATCATTATGAGTCAAAGAAGAAATATCTATTATAAACATATTATTATATTGATTAAATATGCAATACTTCAAAAAGTAAGATTTGAGCTATAGTTATATGGTGAAAAGTTTTGCTTTAGTTGTGTATTTATAAAGAACCTTAAGTAAGTAGCTCGTGTTTCTTGTTTACCTTTCTTCTTGTGTACTAAGAGGTTTTGGTTCTTATATCATAGATAAAAAACCTTCAAGGCCAATGTAGAAAGAACACTATGATACAATATAATACTATCCATAGAATATTGTTAATTAACTATATAAGCTATTCAAGTGTATTTATGTTACATAGTGTTTTATCACTGTTTTGCTGATAGTAAACCAGAAGTTTGATTAGTGAAAGATGATTTTGATAGGCAATACTTGAAGTTTCTTAATGGTTTCCAAATACAGCACAACTCTGTGTCACATATATGAGAATGATACAACTCTACTGGGAAAGATAGAAAATAAAATTTTTTAAAAACTATTTATATTAAATTACTTATAAATTATAAAATATTAATACGCCCTAAAACCTTTCTAATAAGAACATACTTTACTAATAGATTAATAGTGTGTAAAACATTTTATAACTTTTAATATAAAAAAGAACTCTTGTAAAAATTAAATGATCAAGAGATAAAATACTTGAGAAAGAAAAACTTAGATAAGTGGAAGGAAAGTTTAAGATAATAAAAAACCTGGTTTATATGAAGTTTTTAAGAAAAGTGATTTAGGCTAAAAAGTAGTACAGCAGTTCCAAATTAAATATCTAGACTGGTAGGAATAAAGTTAAAAATAATAAAAATACTTAATCAGGATTATCATTAGGTAATAACATGCTAGTAAGCTATCTATTGAAGTTATTATTTCAAAAGCTCATAGAAATTTTGAAACCCTTAACAATTTTATACAAGATTGTCTTTAGCCAAAGGATTTTTAAATCATATTTAGATAAATATCTAGAAACTTTCAATTTAATAATAATATAAGTTTTAAATTATTAAACATTACTTATTATTCAGCAATTATCTAAAGGAGAACATGATTAAAAATACTTAGATTAAAAAATGATTAATATTTCAATTATAAACTCAAATCCTATATACATAATAACATTATTATATTTTCATATGTTTTTTGTATATTTAATATAATTTAACTATTAATACATAAAAAACATAAGGTTATAGTTCTTTTATTTTAAAATAATAAACATTGTTGCATCAAGCTTATCAATTGTGAATAAAGTGTTATTTATGCATTTGTCCTCTCTACTTCTTCATTCTCTTGTATCATAAATTAGATTGTTGATACTTAGATTATAAAGAGCATAAAATGAAAATATAAACTCAGATCTAGCATATTACTATGTACACGAATAAAATAATGATATTTAATATTTTTAAAGTAAAATATAATACCATTAGAATATAATAAAAATTATAAAATCTATTTTCCAAAGAATCTTTTTAAAAGGAACATATAATTCACATATTTACAGCTGAGATTTATATTAATTTTAAGATGGATGTTTTAGAAAACTCTACTCTGAAGACTTATAATGATTTAGAAAATTATTCTTTCTTATAAAGATTCTCAAAAGATAATGATATGTTTGAGGTATCCTCAAAAATTATGTTTTGGATATATATATATCACCAAAGATTTCTCTAAGTATCAGACAAAAAATTACTTTCGTATTTAAATACTAATTTGTATTTTCAAAAGAGTAGCACTTATGCTTCAAATTCCAAATCCATTATATTGCTTTTGAACTAAAAACCTTCTACAGCCCAAATATTAAATTCTTATTTTTCAATATTTAAAATTCTTTATTCAATAATGGCTTACTACAAGGTCTCAGCTTCTCTTATGTGCAATAATGTGCCAGTTTGAACTATTGAAATGGGAAATTGTATTGTAGGATATCCAGATCACTGTTATTTGCATGAACTTGTGATGTTAGTGTGTTCTGCAACACATTTGTTAAGGACCATTTAATAATAAAATTGAAATGGTGACCTCTGTGGCCAAAACTCATGTTTCTATGCTCCCTCCCACCACAAGCCATTTGAAGGAAGCTCCTGAATCTATATTTAATAGAAGTTTTACCTCACCTAATTTAGTGTCAGGCAATGCAACTGATATTAGATCTCTTCCTCTTGCGAGGAGACATGTCTGTGTGGGTATTTGAAAAAGTGATGAATCCAATTCTATTCTTCTTCCACATTTTTTTCTTGGGTGATTCATTTATCTGATTTCATTGTTTGAGAGTGAAGTGGCAACAGACTGACATCTATTATGAAATCTCTGCTTTTGTCATTCCAACCTTGTAAGCATTGTGTTGTAGTCGAGCAAAGAGGCAGTACTATGTACTACTATCTAGCTATTTATTAGAACAAGAAAATATCATACTACACCTTACAGTTTCTCATTCCCTGGACATTCCATACACACTTCTTGTACAATTCCAGAAGCTGTAATTTCTCATAAGTTGACTACCATAAAACATGAAAGAAGTAGAAAAAAAAAAGTTCCATATCATCATCATCATCTTACTCCATTATTTAAACGTGCTATTGGCATATGGCATCTGGCATCTTTTATTCCATTTTTAGAATATTATTTCTGAATATACTTATAATCTAACGGTTCAAATTCAAAAACTTCAAATAGATGGCATAGATCAAGTGCCAAAGGGGTGGCAACGCTTCAACTTTGGATTGAATGACCCTCCAAATCAAGTGAATTTTTAGGACGTTCAGGCAGATTGTAAGCTGCAATCTCTCTCTCTCTCTCTCTCTCTCTCTCTCTCTCTCTCTCTCTCTCTCTCGGGTGGCACTGGCTTCATTCATTCATAGTAAATTCATATACTATTTCACTCTCTTGCTTCTTCCCTATTCTCTTTTGAGGCTTAAAGTTCCGGTTTGTTCCAGGTGCTCGAGGCTGGAACCACATTGAGAGCGATTCCTATTTTGCAGCACTATAAACCCCATAGTCTCTCTTTTACACTTGCATTTTAGGATAAAGATGAAGTGGGCGCCTTGTCGATCCAGCGATCAGCTCCAGCAGCAGCCGCCGGGGTGCAAATGTTGCCACACCTGCAATGCGGTCAGGAATCTCATCTACATTTTCGGTGGCTGCGGCCGGGATGAGTGCCAGACCAACGATGTTCATGTCTTCGACTTTGGTATAAGTTTCCTCTTCTGGGTTTTCCAGAAAATATGGTTTTGATCATGTTTTTGGTGGGATCGCGCAGGGATGTACACCTGGAGCAAGCCTGTGATGAAAGGAACGCACCCTTCTCCTTGGGACAGCCACAGCTCCACGGCCATCGGGTCTAAGCTCTATGTGTTTGGTGGTACCGATGGAACCAGCCCGCTAGACGATCTCTTTGTTTTGGATACTGGTAAGCTCCGAGTTCTATCGATTTTTTTTTCTTGTTCTTATCATCCGATGCAGCTACCAACACTTTGGTGATGTTCCTGCTCCGAGAGAAGGACATAGCGCGTCTCTCATCAGTGACAACCTGTTCGTGTTTGGGGGATGTGAGAAATCCAGCGATCCCTCAGAGGAGGAGTACTACAACGACCTCCATGTTTTGAACACGAGTAATATCCTGTTATCTTTCCTTGTTTTCTTCTAAATTTTTTTTTTCCCCTGTAGATACTTTTGTCTGGAAGAAGATTTCTACCACTGGAGTCTCGCCTATTCCTCGGGATAGCCATACCTGCTCTTCCTATAAGAACTGTTTCGTTGTCATGGGTGGCGAGGATGGTGGTAATGCCTATCTAAACGACGTTCATATTCTGGACACAGGTACATACATTGTGCGTTTCCAGAAACAATGGCATGGTGGGAGGTAAAGACGACTGGTGCCGAGCTGATGCCAAGAGCCGGGCACACAACAATCAGCCATGGAAAGTATCTTGTCGTGTTTGGAGGATTCTCTGATGATCACAAGCTATTCAATGACGTCCATACTCTCGACTTAAGTACGTGCGCTTGTAGGTAGATTTGTTTCCTGTTGGTCTCTCATGGGGCTTTTACGTATTTTGTAGCGACTGGTGTTTGGGCGACTTGGAAACCCTCTGGTCCACGTTTCTCCCTTGCAGGAGATTCCGTGAACGCAGAGCGAGACATATTATTCTTCTATGGGGTATGTAACGAAGAGCTTGAAGCTCTGGATGACATGTATTTCCTCGACACAGGTTGGCTTCTTCTTTTATTGACATTGCTGCCATTCTTGACAATATGGTTGCCGTTTTTCTGTGAAGAGATGCTGAGGGAGAAAGATCCATCAGAACCAAAGCTATCCATGCGTAAGGAACGTAAGAGAAGGCGGCAAGAATATCGTGCCACGCCATTCGTGCTAGACAAGCAACGGGATGTGGACAAGAGCTTGGTTTCATCTCACCGAGGTACCTGTGGAAAACCTTGGACCTCTCCAATTTTTCCCTGTCAAACTCATGCTACAGAGTTTCAAGCTCACGTTCAGCCGCTAGGCGAGAAGATGTTCGAGGCTAGAGTAAGCGACGTATTCAACTAGAAGCCTCCATCACTCTTCCGTGGGCTGCTCTTCTCGTACAAGCCTGGCTTTGCTCAGGCAGTGCAATCTTACATGGCGAGGTTTGTTTCGTTTGATCCTCAGTTACTCTCTAACGCCAGGAAGGAAAACATCACAGGAGGAAACCACAGGACGTCCAAAAGGCCGTAGTAAAGGCCAAACTGAGCAAAGAGGAGTCCGAAGAAACCATGCATTGTGCGCATCGACGCAGATGACTGCATTTTGCCTCCATTGCAAAACCCTATATTTTTGTACAGCCAGAGCAACTTCTAGATGATGCTTACTATGCCGTGAAGAAACTTGGTGAGAAGCACTCACGCGGATCTTATAACCTCTGGTCCCTCGAAAATGGTAGCGTGGTTGCTCTAGGATCCGACTGGCCTGTAAAAGCCTGTCAATTACTTTTTCTTTGGCGTTACGTGAATGGTTTGTCTCAAGGTGGTAGCAGTGAATCCAGTTGGAGGGATCCGCACTGTCATGGAGAGAACACCTTTGGGCTGGAGTCATCCCTGGATTCCCAAGGAAAGGATTTCTGCATGGGACGCAGTGGCAGGGTAAGAGAAAACAGATGAGAAAACTGAAATGCAGTTCTTGATTTTGGATTCACAGGTACACACCCTTGGCTGTGTATGCAGCTGCATTGGAGGATTTGGTTGGGTCGCTGACGCAAGGAAAGTTTGCCAACTTTGTGGTGTTGTCCGAGTCTCCTTTTGGACAGGGCACAGGCATTTTTCCTCGAGTGGTTGCGTTCGTTGGTGGAAATATTGCCTTCATTTCTTAAGGCATTATTCCATAATTATTTGGTCTTTAAAATATAGCATATTTGTGAGAAGATTGGTGAGGACAAAGCAGCCAGAATCATCAAGCAGCTGGTAAAGACCTTCAAATAGATTTATTTGAGAGGCATGGTTCACCAGGATCAAATCAACCATGTAACCATATGTAAGCAACAAAAGGGAACGACTTGAGAGACGATCCATGGGGTTCAAATATAGAGGGAAAGGGCCCATGAATAAGAGTGCACCCCCTTTTCCAATCGGTTAAGGGTCTTGGGATAGTTGGAGTTAAGCGTCCTTGGGTTTGAATAGTACTAGGCTGGGTGACCTCCCGGGAAGTCCAAACTCAGGAGTTTACATTTGGTATCAGAGGGGGTCTCGGGTCCGACTCTGTTGGTTGGCTAAGGGAATCACACCACATGTTGATTGACATCTAACTGGTCCAGTTTGCTCCCGCTAGGCTCGACCCGGGAGAGCTGCGGCTTTCAGCTTCTGTTCACGAGGGCGTGAACTTGCAGGGAAGTGTGGTGGATTGTAAGCAGTTTACACCATAACTTTGAACTGGGGAGGCTAGAGGAACTCCATTCGTCCTTCACATTCTCCTTATCCCTTTCTCGAAGAAAAAGAAGTTTTGAAGCACTGGCTCAATTTAGACTTGCTGCACTCATCCTCACTCCACCATCTATGTCTAGCTTCACTCCACTATTTCATCCGTTCAGCCTCACTACATTAGGGTTGGATGTTTTGTTCAGACTTGCTATGTTTATCTTCACTCCACAATCCATGTCATTTGTCCTCGCTCCATTACTGTATTCACTCATCCTCACTCCATCGTCAGGGCCAGACTCCCATCTATCCCCTCTTCCTCTGAAGAAAAAAAGTTTGAATGTTAGGTCAAAAATTGAGAAAAAACCAAGAAAAATTGAGAAAAAACACTTATGGAAGAAGAAAAAGAACATTAGAAGAAGAATTTGCAACAACTGGCAATGCAGAAATGGGGAAATTAGAAGAACATGTGTTTAAATCTTGGAAAATAAAGGACTTCTTATCATAAAATATTTCAATCATCACATTATAAGCAAAAGATTCACACTGCTCAACCTCGTTAATACACAATTCAACACTTGAGATAGGAAAATCAATAACAATCCACACTCTCAAGAGAATATATAAATTCCTCAGCAGTAACAGTAAAACAAAGGCTCTTAGTGGCACTCACAAGTAGGGACATGCATTTAACTTGAAACTCTGGCCAAAGTGACTCAACTTTTGGAATAGGGGAATACTCAACACTAGAACTAATTAAAGACTCTACCAATGAAATAAAAGTAAAATTCTCAACTTCATGGACACACTCAACATCCAAATTAGTATGAGGAGGATAAAAAACACTCAACTCAACACTGGATTGAAAAAGAAAATCATAAGGGTCATAAATGATCGATGTGCTAAAAGAAGAAAACATTGTAGATAAGGAAGAAATACTAGGAACATGAGAAGGTGGCTCAAGCCGAGAAATAAGAAAAAGTTGGGAAAGAGCCAAAAGGAAAGAGAAAGGATCAAATGACAAATTGAAATATTGACATCTACCCTGCAAAATCTCCATTTCATTTCCAAAGCTATCTCCATAATAATCAAGCTTATCATCACACTCTGGAATCCACTCGAGTTTGTACACATTATCTTCCCATAAACTTGATCCTCGAACATTCTCCAAGAATTAGATTGCATCATCCATAGCTCACCAATCAATATCATGATCACACTCGACATCAACACACGATGGTAGAACACCGAGAACAAGATATAACGTGTAATCACATCCCACAAAAGCTAAAGACGGCAACACACTAACGATGGGTGCAATATCAATATGATCACACCCCATAACACCAAAAGTTCAATCCAACAAAGTAGCATTAGTAGTCTCAAGTGATATATTCCTTGATCAATGATGGTGTGGCATGGTAAAAGAAGAGAATGCAATGAAGATCAAAAGAAAGAGTAAATCTAAGCACAACGATAAGTAGAATTCTAAATCTTGCAAAAAACTAATACAAATCTAGATTTAAAAGAGAATGAAAAAATAAGAATAAAAAAGCACAATCCCAAACACTATAGCAAAACACTATCAAAAGGCTTTGCCTTTCATGGATAAATTATAATGCCCCTCACCTCCACCAGTGTGAGTGTTCGGGATATTGGAAAGGGTATCTTAATTGGGGTTTAGACCCCTGTTTATATACAAGAATGGATGGACCAAATCCAATTTCAAATTGATGGTCCATATGCTTTAGTACTATAATTAGTGTATCACTTAGATAGGGTAATACATATATATACATACTTATATTTATAAATATTATAATAGCAGTATTATATTATATTAAATAAAATACCATATACAAAATAAAATTATGGTATTATAATATAGTAAACTGTAATGAGATCAGTATATACTGACATCTTTATAATTTTTAAAGTTTATTTATTTTCCTATATATATAATTATATAATTATATAATTACTGAGTAGTAAGTATTGTTCAATCATTCAGAAGTAACTTATTTTTAAATCTTAATTTAAATATTTTCATCTTAATATGATTTTAAATATTTTTGCTAGAGAAAATCTCCTAGAAAATTGATAAATTTTTCAAACTTTCTTAAAGCTTTCAAAATCATAACTTATTTAAATACATTAATGACTTATATATTTAATAGATTTAGTTTACTAAAAGTATATGAACTAAATATAATCCTAATGAAGCATGGTTTATCATTTTAAAAATTATCCCTATAATCTCACTATTTAATAACTACATTTTAATCTAAATCACTTTTCTCGAGAAACTTATTTAGATCACTCTTTTGAATTTTTAAACCTTTTATTTCCATAAAATTTCTTTTCCATTATTTTATGTTTCAAGTATTCTACCTCTTCATCATTTTATTTTCATAGTAGTTATCTTATACATTATAAGTTACAAAATGTCTTACAAACTCTTGATCAGTGACTGATGAAACTATGTAGAGTTCATAAAGCCTGTTAGAGTTATATTAAAAATGTCATATTCAGATAAAATTGATCTAATATTAATAAAAAAAGAGATAAAATTTTAAGAAGATCTATAAAGTTTCTTTTATGTGATTCTTTACATTTTTTTTCTATCTCTAGTGGATGGTAAAACTTGAGTATTTATATTTTACTTTATCTTTCCTCATTTTCCATGATTTGTTAGTGCAAAGTACTATTTCTACATCAGTACCACGGATTGTAGTTTTTGATGTTTTGACTATTTTAGATCAATGACCTGTAAAGTTAGTAATGATTCAAAATATTATTTAAATTACCTATAATAGTAAAATCTGGAATTTTAAAATATTTTTATTTTTTATTTATAATTATATAATGACTTAAATTTCATAAATTTTGAGATTTTATAAGTATTTTATTTTTATATTATAATCTATATCAAAGATTATATATTTGTGTTTTCATGATCTACAGCTATTAAAAGATCAAAAACTACAATCCATAATGGCACAAATGAGCCGTGAAGATTGTGGTTCTTAATATATACACAACTAAAACAAAACTTTTAGCATAATTCTAGCCAATAAGTGAAAGTTATTCTTTAATGTATAAAAAGTGTATAGATTATCTGATGGTTCTCACTCACCATATAACTGTAGCTTAAATCTTGCTTTTCAAGTTTGCATATTTAATATTGTGTGATAAATAATGTTTATTTTTTGACCCATAATTATATGTTCTCAATATTCTTTGTTGCTGCCTTATGAGGTTCAATATAAATATAGTAGCAATCTAGATAAATTTACTTATGTTTTTTTTAAAATGTAAAACCAAAAATATAATAGAAATTCTATTATTATTTGGTAAACTATGAATTTTAGTGGCATCATTACAGCTCAGATAAAAGTATTTTTACTCAGTACACAATTAAAAAAATACCAAGACATGGAGCTCAAGTTCTATATACTCAGTCTTGACACCTAAGATATGCAAATTCCATTGTAATCTTTTACATGTTGTTGATATATTTATTTGTGTTATTTTTTGTAGTTATATGGAACTTGCAAAAAAATTTAAAACACACATCCTAGCATACATCAGCTTTATTTGATGGTTAGTTGTAGCAAGATAGGAATGTTAGGATACAAAAACAAAAAAGAGGGAAAGAATAACAGCACATGATTCGAAATGTACAATAAATGACAATGCATCAACAATATCAAAATTCAACATGTTAAAGAGATAGTCCACCAGTAAATAAAGTCATTTATACTTAGACACATAGCGCTTGCAAATGCAAAATCAGCCATTCATTACCAACAAAGTTGTAGAAGAAATGTACACAGTTGCCATCCCATAAATTGCCCTTATCTCTAAAATGCCCAAATGATATACCAAATTGAGGATGATGATTAAGCCACCTTATCATGTGTTGAATAATCCTTTTAAACTTTGAGTCCATTATTCTATTTCAGTAAACCATTTAAGAAATAGTGTTTAGTTGCAATCACAAAGGAAGCAAAAGGGTTCCAAATGTATAGTAGGGATAGTGGTTGAAATGCATGTCTGACCACCTGAGACATTAGTTTGGCTCCCGCTGGGCTGTGTCGCTCCTTGTTCTGCTGTCGGCTTGAGTCTAAGCCCAAGCTCCATGTTGCTCTAGTCAGTGGAGTACCCTCCTTCTTACGTTAGGCCACTGGTATGCCAAAATTGTGCCAGACTCCGTCTAACACCATTTTGCGTGCAGGTGCTGGATACGGGGAGCTGGTGCTCATGGGATTGTACCGGACCCTTGTTTCGTAGTGCAACGGGCTTGGAGTTTGGCTCCAAATTCAGGTGCGCTACAGATGCGGCCCGAAAGGGATGCTGACTTTTGGGGCTAAAACAATTAAGTTGGATAGAGTCTGGAGTTAGTGTAGAAAAGTGGCCATTACGCTTTTCTAAGAAGGGTGACCCTTGTGCCTTTCTTCTGTAGCATTATGCTTGGTGGCAGGTTACACCTTGCATTTCGTAAGACTCTATGAGAGTAGTGAGCTCTCACTGATCTTGACTTAGTCTTGGTGGCCCTGCACTTTGGCTGAGGATGGTGATGTCCAATTTAGTTGTTTGAGTTTGAGATGTTGGTACCCGTATTATAGCTTTGTCTATGAGAAGGTTGTATACCGAAATGAGTTCATCTCATAGTCTTCACTTTAGTTTCGACTGAGTGTTGATTATGCATAGCTAGCCTCTTCAAGGCATGCTGAGAGCCATTGGCTGAACACATTAGTGAGCTTATTGCGGTTGAGTTGGATTTGAGTGGTCATTTGGTTTGTGCTTGTCTATGAACTTTTATCTCATATCTGAGGTATTAGGTTCATGCTGGACAAGTATATAACTTGATGACAAGAGTTAGTGTTTGGGTCTTGTGAAGGCAAGTTGAAGAGTGATTGTTGGTTGCTTTGCAACTAATGATTGCTTGTAGACTTTGTCAAGGACTGTTGACACTTGCTTCACTTGATGATGATTCAGCAGTGATGGGCTTGCTTTACCGAATGATGATGCTTGCTTTACCGACTTTATCTCTATCGATATCATTTGGTTATGTTTAGTCCGTGGTGTTGGATTTCATTGAGTCTTGGATGTGGTGAATTACTCCTTGATGATGTGTTATCTGTAACTGAGTATTGTTGAAGAACTAGTCTTGGATACTAAGTATAGTGTCTTCGACTTTGGTTAGCTTGGTTGCAAGAGAGTTTTGAGTGGTGATTCACTTCTGCTTTCTTTTAGCTTTGTTCTGGTGTTGATGGCATTAAAGTGATGCCTTGTTATTGACATTCTTTGATGTTGAGATTCCAAGTGAGATGAGATGTCTATCTTTAGGATTGATATTGAGTTTCATTAGGCTCAATGAAAATAGTGTTGATGATTTGGCTATAGCTTTGTGTTATTAGCATTTGCGCATTTGCTAATTAGCAATTATGTTGACATTCAAATGAACTGAGTGGCAAGTTTGAGTTAGTTATGTTCTAGATGAGATTATTTAGTAGGGGTTGAGTTTTGAGCTTTTCCTTGAAAAGTGATTTAATCGTGGACTATGCTAACTCTACAAGCAGAAGAGTTAGTGATTGATATTGAAGTGTTTGAATCCTTATTGGGTTTGAGTTGGAATATATCGATCATTGATGATTCTTCTTGCGCTTGCTATGAAGTGAGTTACGTTTTGCTATAGATGGATTCATGGAGGATTGATTAGATGATCACTTGTTGAGCATAACTTCATTATGCTTAGCTTTTGGATTGATGCAGTTGTGCTCTTCATTAGCTTTGCATTATGAAGTTTAGCCTCTAGATATATTGAGGAGGATATTGTGGGTTGTACCATAATTTCTTCTTTAGCATTGAAGTTAGTTCATGTGAGACTTGTGATCATTGTTAGACAAAGATTTAGCTATAGACTTCTTCAAGCTTTTGGTTCTTTGAGTTTTTATGCTCAAAGTTCCATTTGCTAGAAGTTGTTGGGGAAGGCATTTTGGCTTGTTAGCTTTGATATAGAAGTTAGTATTTGCATATGGCAATCATTGGTAATGATTGATTATCATCTAAGATAGTTGATTATCTTTGTCAATGGTTTTTCTTGATTATTGTTGAAATAGAATGATTTGTCATTCTTCGGGATGGTAGATTCTTTCTTCAACGATGATTATGCATCACTGCATTGATGGGATGATTGATCATCTCTCATGATAGTTAGTTGTTCTCTTTGATGGCTTTTGGCTTTTTGCGATACCACACGTTCTTTGTGGTTTGCTCTGGATTGGTTTTTTGGGTTTGAGACATCGGTAGGATGTTGTTGGCACTTGCTTAGACAACTCTGGTTCCTTAGTATTATTGATTGGGATCCATTCAGATTAGCTGGTGGAATAGTTGGCATGAATGAGTGTTTGTTGGTCTTGGCATATTCATTCTGTTTTGTTGATTATTACTCGAGTTAGTTCTGATGAATTGGGATGTTATTTCCTTTGGGTGATACATTCGCGAGCATTTCGCTTGCCAGTCAATGATACTTTGTGTTCCTTGAGTTATCTCTAGTAAGTTGTTGGCTTATTATCTGCTATCTTCGGTAGTTAAGTTTCATCATTGAGTTTACTTGATGATATACTTGCTATTAAATTTTGTTGGATGGTGAATCCTGTGTTTACCAATTTTGATGATCTTGGTGGTTCCTATACTATAATATTAGTTTATCGGATGATAACTTACTTGGAGGATTTCAGGTATCAAAAGTTACCTGTCGGCCAATATAAATTGTCACGCGCATGTGACTTCGGGTATCGAAAGTACCTTGGTATCGACCAGTCCCTTTAACGGACACTCTTACCTTACTGCCACGATGGCAGAAGGTCGGTATTGCTGGACCCTTTATCAGCCCCTCTTGTTCAAGTGTTAGTAAACTGGACTTTGCATCTGTACTTGGCCAGATGAGCATAAGGATGGAATTCCTACGTGTTTATTTAGCTAAGCATACTTAGCCCGGGTAAGGAGTTCTCGTCTCGTTTTATCTTGCACTGGCTAGTGACAAGAAACCCTCGTGTATTGAGATTGGTCCCTCAATATCGCTGGATGATAGCTTACCATGTCTGCCAAACACCCTCGCTATCATGCCCTTTGTGTTAGTCCCATTTCGGTCCCAAATGCTATTTATGGAAAGTGTCTAGATTTGCTCATTTGGCACATCTACAGAATGTAGAGATTGTCTTGAACACAATGGTGTTCGTCCCGTGTCCAAATTCGCAATCTAAAGACATTCCATATTTAGTAAGTTTCGAGCTTGTCCCAAATACTAACTCCTGATACTAAGGGAGGCTTAGGGTGAAAGCCCAAAGCATGTGTTCCTCAAGAAGGGGGGGGGGGGGGGTTCCAAATGTATAGTAGGGATAGTGGGTAGGTTCCGCTTCGTAATGTTATTCTATGGTAAATCACCATAGGATAAAGGGTCAAAACCACATGCGCTACAGGAGGCCATTTTACAAACAAAATTACTACTAGAAAAGTCTTACAAGCAAAATTATGGTGGCCTACACTTTGGAAAGATACAACAATTTCCTGTAAAAATTGTAACTTTTGCCAAAAACATAAATTACTGCCTAAAAAGAAAATTCACAAACTAAATCCTACTTATCCATATGAAATATTTCAAAAATTGGGATTCAATTTTGTGGGTTTTATGGTGACAAGCAATAAGAGGAACAAATACATTTTAGTCACCATTGATTATATAATTAAATGGGCAGAAGTTATGCTTATAAAATAGGCCTTAATTGCTAACACTACCAAATTCCTTTATAAAGAAAGTTTTTTTTATGCTAGAGAAACCCTCATATATCTGAGTGCTTTCTTTGATGGGGAAATTCTAAAACAAGAAATCAAGGGATATATTGGATAGATATTTCTTTCTTTGGAGCAGACCTTTCCTCAAAATCTTGCTGATATGGCCTATAAAAATGTTCCCCAAGCAATGCAAGACTTAGAAAAAAAGAAAAGAAGGGGAAAATACTCTAAAAGTAACATTTACATTTTTCTTGCCCCATTCTATAAACTTTGCGAACAAACCATGAGGATTAATGAGCAGAGATTACTAGGCCAACAAGGAAAAAACTTTCCACAATATGTTTGCATATAAAAATAACAAAGGCAAGAGGACAAAGCTTAAGACTAACACAATAAAGCAAGGTGACTTAAGTAACTTGGAGATGGCTAGGGAGTTTCTTTTTCTCTCTTGCTTTTTCCCTTTTACTCACTCTATGCCTACGCCTCAAGATGCACTAACACTCTAGACTTAACTCCGAAGCAATGTATGACACCTAAGGCCACGCAAGAGCAAATGCCATTGTCACCACCTACTGGGTTGAGTGCATTCTCAATTCAGCAGAGTGGATTTGTCCTCACGCTACCACCACAAGCCATCGACTCAACTTTTGCACTATCGATGCAAGATCTCTCTTGGGCACCTCCATTGGTACCACACTTTGTCTCCCAATTGCCTAACACCA
>NW_003314307.1:182408-194018 GCF_000143415.4 Selaginella moellendorffii | reverse complement strand
AGACAACTCTGATGCCTATACAAATTTCTTCGAGTATCGAAGAAGTGATGAGTACACAAATGGACAACACTATGCAAATGATGGATGCCGAAGTTGTGGAAGAAATTCTAGAACTTAGGCCACAAGGTCCAACATATGATGTGCCTACATATGTTGTAAAACCATTGGCTATAGATATAGCCAATGAGGTGAGTTTAGGCCAAGAAGATCATAGCCAAGAAACTCAATAGGACAAAGAGGATGAGGCCACAAAGGAGATTTTAGGTGAACTAAAGGAGTATGGGTTAAATTTTCTCCAATCCACCTACACATTCGACAGCAACACTCCCTTGGCCGACAAGTCTAGCGAGATGAGGCAGCCATAGTAGTAGCAAATGCTACAACAACACTATAAAGTCAAGGCTAGTTGCGCCTTTGCGCAAGTTTGCAAGTCAGCCTAGTGAGCCAACAATGTGAAGCTTCATGGAGGAGCTTACTCAACACATCAAAGGAGGCAAATAGCCAGTTGACAAGCCAATGCAGTTGGTAGAAGATGAGGAAACTACAAAGTACTCACACAAATCTTGAGCTACCTTAAAACAATCACTAAGGAAGTGGATGAAGTCATGGATGAGCAGAATCATCACCACTATATAATCCAAGGGCTCAAGAGTGCAATCCCAACTTCCACAACCACTGATGTAGAGTGCATCAACCGCCAAGACTAGCATATCACTATGCTTAACTAGGAGAATCAAATCATGCATCAGAAACTCGACAATCTATATAGAAGTGTTGAGCTTGTCACTATGAAGACCAAGCTCAGCAATCTGGAGCAGGATTTGGAGAATCTAACTGCCTGAGGATAGGTAGTAGCTTTGTTGTGAGGGAGTGATGAAGAGGTAAATGTTTTATCTTGTATATCTTCCCATATAGAGCAGAAAAAGGAAGCTTAAGCAAAATGGAGTTACATTTAAGTTTAAGCATTCAAAGAAGAAAAACCCAACCTAGACAAAAAGCAGTTAGGAATAGTTATAAAATCATGTAGTATATAAGTAACACTTAGACGTGCTGGAAAACAACCCCCACTCACTGTTATATGAATTTGCATTGAATTAACCATCTTTTTTCCCACCTATGATTGTTAGTGCAAAGTAGAGTTGAGAGAGTGACATATATTTATCCTTACTCACACCTTTGGGGTTTGAGGTTGAATTCTATTCTCTTCTATCTTCTTCTCTTCTTCTACATTTTTGTCTCTATTTATTTGTCACTATTTTTCAGGTAGAGCCCTTGTGTAGCGCACTCTATCTCTCTCCCCTTAAGCCAACTAGAAAAGGGGCAATTATTTGATGAGAGAACCTTTAGTGGCTATTTTATCCTCATTTATCCCCCAAGGTTCCAAGGATCCACGGTGATAGTATATCCAAATCTCATCCCATGATTACATGTGCTACACCTTGAATAAAAATCTTCCTTGGATGGGGAAGTGGAGCTTGCATAACATGTACAAAACAGGATGTCAGAAACACTTAGGAAGTTGACTTTTAAAAATCAAAATTAAAAGTTCCAAAATGCGATAGTTATGCTGGTAGAAGCTGAGGTTATTCCCAAATGAGTAGTCCAATTGAAATAGAGAAGGTGTCTCTAGCGAGTTTAGCATAAACTAAACTAGTAAAAGAGGGAGGAACACCATAAGCGGTCTAATGAGTCTCTCAGTTGGAGAGAATATACTCCTTAGAGGATGGACAAGGCATGGTGAGCCTTTGGTGTCAAACCATTGATGAATATTAGTTAGGTGCCAAGGATGGAAAGGGTAATACAAGCTGGTGTTACTTTATAAAATAGTTTATCGTTTGATGAGAACATTGAACTTTGTCTATAGGTGGTGGAGTTGTGAGACATAAAATCCCTAAGCCCCAAAGAGGAGCCGAAAGCCACGTGGTAGTGGCTGAGGCAAAAGCCAAATGAGTGTAATATATATGGACTAAAAGCTTTGACTCGAAAAGTCGAGAGCTGAAAAAGCCTTGACTCAAAAAGTCAAGAGCCAGAGTAAAACTCCCAATATAGTGCTTGAGGAACAATCATGAAGCAAGCAATAAGTGAATCTCTAAAAAAGGGGCACAAAAGAACTAACACATAACACGTGGAAAAGTCCGAGATGGACCTGAGATGGAGTCTAAGATAGACCTAAGATGGATCCGAGATGGAGTCCAAGATGGAGTCTAAGATACACCTGAGATGGAGTATGAGATGGAGACCGAGATGGAGTCCAAGATGAAGTTCAAGATGGAGTCCAAGATAGACTTGAGATGGAGTCCGAGATGGACCCGAAATGGATTCTGAGATGGACCCGAGATAGAGTCTAAGATGGAGTCCGAAATGGAGTTTTAGATAGAGTCTGAGATGGAGTCCAAGATGGGCCTAAGATGGAGTCTGAGATGGACCTGAGATGGAGTCTGAGATGGACCCAAAATGGAGTCTGAGATGGAGTACAAGATGGAGTTCAAGATGGACCTGAGATGGAGTCTAAGATGGACCCGAGATGGAGTCCGAGATGGACCTGAGATGGAGTCTAAGATAGACCTAAGATGGACCCGAGATGGAGTCCAAGATGGAGTCTAAGATGGACCTGAGATGGAGTATGAGATGGAGACCGAGATGGAGTCCAAGATGGAGTTCAAGATGGAGTCCAAGATAGACTTGAGATGGAGTCCGAGATGGACCCGAAATGGATTCTGAGATGGACCCGAGATGGAGTCTAAGATGGAGTCCGAAATGGAGTTTTAGATAGAGTCTGAGATGGAGTCCAAGATGGGCCTAAGATGAAGTCTGAGATGGACCCGAAATGGAGTCTGAGATGGAGTACAAGATGGAGTTCAAGATGGACCTGAGATGGAGTCTAAGATGGACCCGAGATGGAGTCAAAGAAGGAGTCTGAGATGAAACCGAGACCGAGACCAAGACTAAGATCAAGACTGAGTCTGAGTCTGAAACTGAGACCGAGACCGAGTCTGAGTCTGAGTCCAAATACTAATACCAAAAGTTGGGTGAAAGCCCAAAGTGATCGTCCCCCAGGGGAGGGACCCCAGTGGAGCCAGTTTGGCCAGGAAAGGCTAGTTTAGCCTAAGAAGGTTGTACCCAGGTGTTGGGTGATAAGATAACCACTAGGAAGTCCAAGGCTAGAGTGAATATGAACTAACAAACGGGGTAGCTTGGTAAAGTATTCAAGAGCTAGCTCTAATTCCCCTAGGAGATTGAATAGTCGATACTCTTAGTTCAAGCGTGGGTGGCACTACCTACTTGGATCCTTGATTTGGCTCAACAAAACCTTGCTCTAAGCCCATGGCTAGAGCACCCAAAGGCAGAAGGTGGGGAGAGTACCTATGAAGTTCGCGTAGGGCCACAATGTTCCAAAATATTGTCCCAAAGTCCCAAACTGTGAAAAGGAAGAAGAATAGTCCTCTAGTGTGGCAACCAAGGATATGGTCATGTGATGAGGAAGTCCCAGAGGACAATGGGACTTAGTGGTTGGGCCTGTAGGCCTTGTCCCAGTGGTAATGTTGGCGAACGCGACCACGGACAGAAAAGGGACTTGGTGGAAAATATAAAAGGGATATTCGGGAAGGCATTCCCCATGTTTGCGGGCATCCTAAAGATGCTAAGGAGTGGATCTAAGATGATCACTTAGGGATGGATGGCCCAGTCTTTAAGAGACGGGATTGTCATGCAGGTAGTGTTAGAACATTGGTGTGACCAAGGTGAATGGGTATGGCCTTAACATAATGGGTTGATATATCGGTGGTACCTTGGGGTTTCGTTCATGGGATCGAACACGTAGAGCGCTTGGACCAAGTGCAAAGGTTGAGTAGTAGAGATGTCATTCTCGGGGCTAGCAAACCCCAAGTCTGGAATAAGACTTATAGAGGTTGTGAGTGAGACTCCTCCAAGTGGTCGGAGGTGGGGTTAAATAACTTAAATAGAATGGAAAATTTAGTTGCTTACAATTATGTAACTCTTCTGTAGTGATGTGACTTAGGTAATTAGTTTATTCATAGAATTTTCCAGGTTTATGTATTATGTCAAGATTATATTCTTGTAATAGTAAAAACTATTTAGTTAGTCGAGCAAATATGCAAGGCTTGTTGATGAGATATAAAAGAGCCTTGCAAAGACAATTACTTTTGTTGCTAAAAGATAATGCCTAAAGTTTTGTAAAGTGTAAACTATGTATAAGGCTTCTTTTTCAGTCGTTGTGTAGTCATACTCAGCAAGATTTAAATGTTTAGTAGCATAGTAGATAAGATGATCTTTTCGATCACCTTGTGTCTAGGATAATATTGCATTTGTGGCAATATCAGAAGTATCTATCTGTAAGTGAAACTCTTTTGTCCAGTTGAGCTTAATAAGCATAAGTGCTTTTTTGAGGAATTCTTTAAGCCTTAAAAATTCTTCTTGATAATTTTCATTCCATATAAATAGAGTATCTTTTTTTAAAATATCAATAACTAGCTTGGCAATTTTTACATAAGCTTTTACAAATCATTTGTAATAGTCAACTTTGCCTATAAAGCAATAAAGACTTTTTAAGACATAGTCTCAATCACTTGAGTTTTGTTTTTGTCTATAAGAATACCCTCCTTACATACAATATGACTTAAAAGTATGTCCAAATTTACAAAGAAAGTACATTTCTCTTGTAGCGCATATGATCATTTTGGATATACTGTCACCATGGATCCTTAGAACCTTGAAGGATAAATATGGATAAAATAGCCACTAAAGGCTCTTTTATCAAGCAATTGCCCCTTTTCTAATTGACTTAAGAGGAGAGAGATAAGGTGCACTAAATGTGGTATCGAAGCAAATGGCACGAGTTTGATTCCCATTGATTAGTGGCTACTTAAAAATATAATATACCTTTGAGCAAAATATATTTCCACCCATAAATTTGAAATTGTATATATTGGGCATCCGTGCGTACGTCCTTCCTTTTGTGTGGAGTATCCACGGACAAAAGTATCCACTGTGGAACTGCGGTACGGGTGGATGATTAGTTGCCTCACATGGAATAGTTGGTTTACACAATAGAAAAATTGGTAAATTTAATGCAGAAATGGAGGTGTTGGTTCTCCCTTGGCTCAGTAGGGGTTGCTAATCAATAATTAATGAAGAAATTGACATTTCTAAAGGGGGGTGAATGTAACATATGTGATCATGGGATGAGATTTGGATATACTGTCACTGTGGATCCTTGGAACCTTAAGGGATAAATGGGGATAAAATAGCCACTAAGAGCTCTCTCATCAAGCAATTGCCCCTTTTCCAATTGGCTTAAAAGGAGAGATATAAGGTGCGCTACATCTCTGGATTAAGAAAAATGTTATGTTCTCTATATTTTTTGAAATATTTTTACAAGCAAATTAAATATTCCTTTATGGAGCTAAAAACACTAAAATCATCCATGAAAACTCTCATGAAATATATGAGATATTCTCTAAAAGTGTCCATAACAACTCTTTGAAATGTAAAAGAAGTATTGCATAAACCAAAAGGCATTTTATAATAGGCATAAACTCCCCATAAGCTTATAAAAGCCGTTTTATATTGATCTTTAGATGTTACTTTATCCTTTTTTATTGCATCATTTAACTTTTTGTAATTTAAAAACTCGTAATTTACCATTTTTCTTAAGCATAATTACAAGTGATGAAAGCCATTGAGCATTTTCGATTGAATAGATGAATCTTGCTTTGAGAACTTTATCAATTTCTTCCATAACTTTACTTTAGTAATTAAGATTCATTTTATAGGGCATTTGCCTTTTAGGCATATTTCCTGAGAATATTTGAATATGGTGTATATAGAGTTCTGCCGGGATGCCTTTTAAATCTATGTAAGATTAGGCAAAAATGTCTTTATAGTCTTTTAGTAGATTTATAGCCTGATTGTGAAATTCACTTTGCAATCCTTGAACAATTGTGACAGTATGAGTATTATTCTCATTTGCTAAATTGATTTGCTCAAGTGGTTGATCACAAGAAATATATAAAATATAATTTCTTGGTTAATCAATTTTATAAGCAACATCCTCCTCTAAGGAGAAATCTCTTATAGTAGCACCAATTTCTGATCTAAGAGTTTCTTGCCTAGATACTTCTTTGAGTATTAAATAAATATTGACTTCTAAAATTGGATGTCACTATGATAACATTCTTTAGAACCTTGGAAGTGTTGCCATGTCCAGATATTTTGTCGATACTGATGAACTTGCACATGTCATCTGTGAGATAAATAAATGTTATGCCCTCTGCCTCTCCATGTGATGTAGGGCAAAAGGATTAACATCTGCCATTAACTTTAAGACATTGATGCTTATGAAACTTCCAAATTTCCTGGTTCTCAACATTCTCTTCCATTGCTTAAAATACCTAAAGAGAAAAACTTAACTACCCTTAGTGTTTGTATAGAAGACCACTAATATAAATATAAATATAAATTCTAGGAAATATTGTGACAAGTGATCAGAGGAAATAACATCCCCTTCAACCACAAATCAGAAATGTGAACTTCGCAATTTATTTGTTTCTAACATACAGTTGCCATCATTGTCTCATAAACTAAACGTCCCTAGAGGCAATGTGATCCCAAAGCCAACCAACACAGATCTTAGGCTCTGCCCTTGATGTTCATGACAATCCCTTGCAACTGGAGAGAAAAGAGAAAAAACACAGTGAAAATTGGATCTTACAAGTACAAAACAAAAAAGGGAAAAATGCTACCTGAACACTGGATTGGAGATCAATCCATTGATCAACAAATTTTAGTGGTTGTTTCTCCATTTGAAGAAAGAGTTCCTCTGCAAGATAAAAGTCTATTGCTAAGCAAACATGAGTTGCAATCTGCAAGGAAAAAGTCAATTTAGAAAGCAAGATGGTCCATCAATCCAAGAATCTCTTTTTCAGCACATGTACAATGAATCTGTTCAAAAGATTAGTGCAAGTTTCAAGACAGATATATCACCTTGTTTCTGCTTATTATTCATGGCAAAATACTGGCAGGAACCTTTCAACTCTACTAAATGTACACTTGCATCACAAAAAGGCTTTTTAATCCCATATATAAGAAACAACTATGAAAAAACTCACCTTCCTATGTCACCAAAACCAAGAGATTTGACAGGCCGAAAATGGTGGAGTCAGTTTCTTACCACTAGTTTGAATTCGCATTTAAAACAAACAAGAAAACTGGAGAAGTTATCAAACTAAACATTATTTTATGAACCTTTCTAATGGCATCTAAAGAGTTCAAATAAACGACTTTAGAGTGTTTAGCCTAAATGTCATTGGTTGTCTGGACACGAATAAAAGAAACAAAATCTTGAAGCATCCAGCATTGGTGTCGCGAATGTGACTTTGGGTATCGAAAGTTACCTATCGGTTAGTCCTTTCGGATACTCTTTCCTTATTGCCACGACAGCAGGAGGTCGGTATTGCTGGACTCTTTATCAGTCCCTTTTGTGCTAGTGGAGTTAATTGGGCATTTCGAGTGTACTTAGACCAGACGAGCATAAGGACGGAATTCCTACATGTTATTAGCTAAGCATACTTAGCCTGGTAAGGAGTTCCCATCTCGTTATGTCTTGCACTAGCTAGTGACAAGAAACCCTCGCATATTGAGATTAGTCCCTCAATATTACTGGATGATAGCTTACCGTGTCTGCCAAACACCCTTGCTATCATGCCCTTTGTGCTAGTCTCATTTTGGTCCCAAATGCTATTTATGGAAAGTGTTTAAATTTGCTTATTTGGCATATCTACAGAATGTAGAGATTGTCTAAATACAATGGTGTTCATCCCGTGTCCAAATTCGCAATCTAGCGCTATTCCATATTTAGTAAGTTTTGAGCTTGTTCTAGAGACTAACTCCTGATACTAAATGAGGCTTAGGGTGAAAGCCCAAAGCGTGTGTTCCTCAAGGGGGGGGAGGGCTGTGGGGGGTTCCAAATGTATAGTAGGGATAGTGGGTAGGTCGGGCATGGCTGACCAACTTGATGTGAGACACAAAATCCCTAGGCCCCAAAGTAGAGCCGAAAGGGTGCCACGTGGTAATGGCTGAAGCGAAAGCTAAACGAGCATAACATGTTTGGACTAAAACCTCCGATGTGAAAGGTCGAGAGCGAGAGTGGAACTCCCAACAAAGTGCTCGAGGAACGAGCATAAAGTGAGCAATAAGCGAGGCTCCTAAAAGGGACCCAAAAGGACCAACACGTGACACGTGGAGGAATCCAAGATGGACTCGAGATGGACCCGAGATGGAGTCCGAGATGGACCCAAGTTGGAGTCCGAGATGGACCCAAG
Source organism: Selaginella moellendorffii (assembly GCF_000143415.4). Taxonomy (NCBI): domain Eukaryota; kingdom Viridiplantae; phylum Streptophyta; class Lycopodiopsida; order Selaginellales; family Selaginellaceae; genus Selaginella; species Selaginella moellendorffii. The sequence continues at coordinate 185,679 of NW_003314307.1, read as the reverse complement.
TTGGAGTCCGAGATGGACCCAAGTTGGAGTCCGAGATGGACCCAAGTTGGAGTCCGAGATGGACCCGAGATGGAGTCTGAGATGAACCCAAGATGGATTCCGAGATGGACCCGAGATGGAGTCTGAAATGGACCCAAGATCAAGTATGAGATGGACCTGAGATGGACCCGAGATGGATTCCGAGATGGAGTCTGAGATGGACCCGAGATGGAGTCCAAGATGGACCCAAGATGGAGTCCGAGATGGACCCGAGATGGAGTCTGAGATGGAGTCTGAGATGGACCCGAGATGGAGTCTGAGACAAACCCGAGATGGAGTCTGAGATGGAACCGAGACCAAGACTAAGACTGAGACCGAGTCCGAGTCCAAGTTCGAGTCCGAGTCCGAATACTAATACTAGCTGTTGGGTGAAAGCCCAAAGCAATCGTCCCCTAGGGGGGGGCTGCGGGGGGTTCCAAAAGTATAGTAGGGAGAGTGTGGGGGTTGGAGCCCAGTGGAGCCAGTTTGGCCAGGAAAGGCCAGTTTGGCCTCATGAAAGGCCAGTTGGGCCTAGGAAGGCCATACCTAGTGTTGGGTGATAAACTGACCATTGGGAAGTCCAAGACTAGAGTGAATATGGACCGACAAGTGGGGTAGCTTAATGAAGTGTTCAAGAGCCGGCTTTAGTTCCCCCGGGAGATCGAATGGTCGATGCTCCCAGTCCAAGTGTGGGTGGCACTACCTACTTGGATATCTGGTATGGCTCAACAGAACCTCGCTCTAAGCCCATGGCTAGAGCACCCAAAGGTGGAAGGTGGAGAGAGTACCCACGAGGCTCGCTTAAGGCCATGGTGTTCCGAAATGTTGCCCCAAAGTCCTAGTCTGTGAAAAGGGAGAGGAGTTATCCTCTAGTGTAGAGACCAAGGATACGATCGTGTGAGGAAGAAGTCCCAAAGGACCATGGGACTTAGTGATCGGGTTTGTGGGCCTTGGTTCAGTGGCAGTGTTGGCAAACATGGCCATGGACAAAAAGGGACTTGGTGGGGACTGGAAAAGGGGTATTGGGGAAGGCTTATCCCCATGTCTATGGGCATCCTAAAGATACTAAGGAGTGGATCTGGGATGATCACTCATGGATGGATGGCCCAGTCCTTGAGAGACGGGATTATGATGCAGGTGGTGTTAGATCACCAGTGTGACCAAGGTGAAGGGGCATAGTCTTAGTGTAACAGGCTGATATGTCGATGGTACCTTGGGGTGTCGGTCATAGGATCGGACACGTGGAGCACTTCGACCAAGTGCAAAGGTTGAGTGGCAAGGATGCCAATCTCGAGGCTAGCAAGCCCAGGTCCAAAATGAGATTTATGGAGGTTGTGAGTGAGACTCCTCCAAGTGGTCAAAGGTGTGATTAAGTGACTAAAGTAGAATGGAAAATTTAGTCCCTTACACCTGAGGCATAGTCTAACTCCCACTTGTGTGCCTGTCCTTATTCTTGCATGCTTGTCCGGCTTGGGTATAAGCCCAAGTTCCACACCATGCTAGCTGGTGGAGTACCCATGTCCTCGCATTAGGCCACCGACATGCCGAAATAATGCCAGACTCCGTTTGGCTCCGTTTTGCATGCTGGTCCTGGCATTGGGATGCTGGTTGCTCCAGGACTGTTCCAAGTCACTCTGGCCTCCTGTCCCTTCGCTCTTTGGGCTGTATGCTCAGGAGTTGCTCTGTGCTCCGGTTCCATCATTCCTTGGCTCCACGCTTGGGAATTTGGCACCGTTCCTTCGTTCAGTGGCCCAAGGCCCTGAACCTCGGGTTCCACACCACATTCCTTTGGACACGTGGCATGTGACATGTGGCATCTGTCACGTGGCACAAAGAGGGTTTAGGTTTTGCTTCGTGGTGTTATCCTATGGTAAATCACTATAGGATAAAGGGTAAAAACCATGTGCGCTACAATTGGACTCCCAAACAAGCCTCTATTACTCGCTCCTATGCAACAAGAACCAAGTTAGCCACAAAGATCAAGAGAAATAAGAGATCATCTTGAAACCTAGATCCATATGCATGCTAGGAATCTTGTTGCAAGCCCTTGGCATGACAGGATGAGAAATCTGGGAGCACCAAGTAGTCTCTTCATTGCTTGAACACATATGAGCTGCCCAAGCACGTACTCCTTATTTTACATAATAAGAGAGAGTAAAATATGCATGATGAAATGATGAACACAAGCCATACCTTGCATACCTCACATGTAAAGAAGCACTGAGTATATGCATACATCTGAACCAGGTATGCAGCTGCATCATGTCTTGACAACACCGTCACCTCCAAACCTCACAACATATCTCTAGCCTAAAGAAATCATCAACAAGAACAACATAAGAAAGAGAAAATGTACCATCAAAGTGTCTCTCAAAGACTTTCCTCATCTTCCCTTTCGTCTGGCGTATGCTCTTGAACCTGCCACTTCAACTCAGCTAATCTATCTGCCGTGTGTGGCATCATACAGCTAAGCAATACACCCAGGCAAGGACCAATGTAATCATGCAGTGAACCTCATGGCATGCAGCTGCGATGAAATGCCTAAATACGCTCTCTTGGAAAATGCATTGAAAAACAATGGTTTACCCTAAAAAAAAGATGTTTCACCCTCAACTGTTTTTATCCCACGTGTCTTTATCTCCACCATTAAGCTTATAAAGAATCTCGATTGAATATCTTTTAAATATAGAAGGATGATATAAAAAACATTCTGAACAAAGAAATTCTCTAGGATTCATGTCACCAATGTAACAGATTTCCTATCTATTCGAGTGGAGCTGGATTCCTTGCTAGTCATAATTATAACATACACAGTAAACATAACATAATATAATCTTTATATAAAAATTCACATTTATAATTGACAAAAATCATAACACACATCATAACATAACAAATATAATTGGAGTTCCATGTGAAGTATTAGATCTTTGGAAATGCTCACTATAGGATCCTATGGATAGATGAGTTGTTTGAAGATTGAGGTTTGGTAGCCACCAAAAGAATGGGTTTAATTGTGGTGGAGACAAATGTCTAGGTAGCTTGTGAAAGTTCTTGAAGCCTTCATTTCTTCAAGTATAGCAAGCAAATCCATTGTATCACAAAGGATGTAAATTCAGATGCCTCACTGTCATAAACCTTGCAATTCTTCAAGACTACCCAGATGTTCTTCTAGCACCTCATGGCCTGAAACAAAGTTTATCATCATCAGCAAAAGAAGTGCTCATCAGATCAAGCATTATATTGCCATGAT
>NW_003314307.1:181231-182160 GCF_000143415.4 Selaginella moellendorffii | reverse complement strand
TACTATATAAATTTTAAATACATGTTAATAGACACTTAATAAAATATGAATATGTGAGATCCAAGTGTATAACTATGATTCCATATACTAATATTAGCATAGTGGGATTCAATAGTCATTGGATTGGTTTCAATCCAAACCCCACTTTTGTATATAAGCTAAGGTTTTTGGGCTAATTGAATATATAAATTTCTATATTCCATTTTCATATTTTATGCACTCACATTGGTGGAGTTGAAGGGCAACTCTAATTGTCCCTGAAGAGTGTTTGGATTTATGCTTTTGGTTTAGATGTAGTTTTTGCATCATTTATATCCTTCTTTTTTGTAGTTTTTTAAATTTCTTTTCTTTTGATGTTTCTCTTATTTTTGTTTATCTGTATGGTATTGCTAGTTCCCTTTTCAGTCTCTTTTGTTCAACTGTTAGTAAATTAGGCTTAGCATCTATACTTAGCCAGATGAACATAAGGTAAGAGCTTTTTTGTGTTTTTTGCTAAGCATACTTGGCTTGACTTTTAGTTTTCTTTTGCTCTGTCTTCCACTGGCTTAACAAGAACCCACAATATTAAACTTGGTCTCTCAATATTTGCTAAATGATAGCTTGCTGTATATACCAAGACACCCTCACTATCATTCTCCCACGTGTTACTTCCATTTAGTCCTATTGTATAGCGCACATGGTTTTTACCCTTTATCATATGGTGATTTACTATAGGATAAACATAAAGTGGAACCTAAACCCTTTATATGCCATGTGTCACATGCCACATGTTCAAGGACAATCATGTGGAACTCAAGTTTCAAGGCTTTGGGCCATTGAACGAAGGTACGGAGACAAACTCCTTAGCATGGAACTAAGGAGTGAAGGTACTGAAGCATGGAGCGACTTTCAAGCATACAGCCCAAGAAGCAAAAAGACAGAAGCATGAA
>NW_003314307.1:128058-181131 GCF_000143415.4 Selaginella moellendorffii | reverse complement strand
CAAAAAGCCAGACCCTTGGACTGTTTTAAAACAGTCCTGGAGTATCCAACTTTCTAACGCCAAGGTTGGCCCCCAAAATGGGGGCAAACGGATTTTGGCCCTTTTTCAACATTCTAGTGGTTTACCGGGGGGATTGGGTACTCCCCCAACTATTTTGGTATGAAATTTGGGCTTAGCCCCAACCCAAATGTAGAACAGGGTTAGTTTTGCAAGGGGGGGCTAGCCTTTTCCTCAGTTTATTCAATGGGGCCCAACCTACCCCCAATCTTTATTATCAAGTAAAAACCCTTTTTTTTCCCCCCCCCCCCCCCCCCCCCTTCTTGAGGAACACATGCTTTGGGCTTTTACCCCAAGCCTCCCTTAGTACCAAGAGTTAGTCTCTAGGATAAGCTTGAAACTTACTAAATATGAAATGTCCGTAGATTGCAAATTTGGATATGGAACGAGCACCATTGTGTTTAGGACAATCTTTACATTCTATAGATATACCAAATGAACAAGTCTAGATAATTTTCATAAATAGTATTTAGGACCGAAATGAGACTAACATAAAAGGCATAATAGCGAGGGTGTTTGACAAACACGATAAACTATCATTTAGCGATATTAAGGGATTAGTCTCAATACGCGAGGGTTTTTGTCAAGGCAATGCAAAACAGAGCAAAAAAGAGCTAACAAGCCAGGCCAAGTATGTTTGGCTAAATAGACATTTAAGAATTCCTTCCTTATGCTCATCCGGCCAAGTACAGATGCAAAATCTAGTTTACTAACACTTGAACAAGAGGGATTGTAAAGAGTCTAACAATACTAACCTCTTTCTGCCATCATGGCAGTAAGGAAAGAATATCTGAAAGAACTAGTCGATAGATAACTTTCGAAACTTGAAATCACATTCACAACACATTGGCTGTCTAGATATCCTAGTTGGGCATATTTATGGAATGTAGAGATTGTCTTGAACACAATGGTGTTGTTCTCATGTCCAAATTTGCAATTTAGCCTCATTTCATATTTAGTAAATTTTTGTGATTATCCCATAGACTAACTCATGGGATTGGGGTGAAAGCTTGAAGCATGTGTTCCTCTAGGGGGAGGGGGGTATAGAAGGTTTCAAATGTATAGGTCAAGTATGGCAGATTAACTTGAGGTATAGTTTAGCTCTCACTTGTGTGTTTGTCCTTGTTCTGTGTTTGGCTTGGGTCCAAGCCCAAACTCCATACTATGGTAGTTAATAGAGTACCTATATCCTCAAACTTCATTGAGCTCTATTTTGCATGTTGGTCTTGGTGTTGGGATGCTATGAGCTCTAGAATTGCTCCAACATCACTCCTTGTTCATGTCCCTTCATTCTTTGGGCTGTACACTCAAGAGTTGTTCCATGGTTTTATCCTTTTGCTCGTTGGGTTGTACGCTCAAAATTATTTCATGCTCTCATTTCCTATGCCCCTTGGCTATATGCTCAAGAGTTTGGCTTTGTCTCTTTGTTTAGTGGCCCAAAGCCCTAAACTTGGGTTTCACTATAGTGCCTTTAGCCTATGTGTCCAAGGGATAATCTGAGTGGATACATGTTTGGTTGCTATAACTTTTTCCATTCTATTTTCATCACTTAACCACACCTCTGACCCCTTGGAGGAGTCTCATTCATGACTTCCTTAAGTCCAATTCAGGACTTGGGACTTGTTAGTCTCGAGAATGGCATCCATGCCACTCCTCCCTTGCACTTGGTCCAAGTGCTCCATGTGTCCAGTCCCAAGACCGACACCCAAAGGTACCATTGACATATTGGCCCGTTACACTAAGGCCATGCCCATTCACCTTTGCTGCACTAGTGGTCCAATACCACTTGCATCACAATCCCGTCTCTCCAAGACTAAGCTGTCTGTCTATGAGTGGTCATCCCAAATCCACTCCTTAGCATCCTTAGGATGCCCACAGACATGGGGAATAGCCTTCCCTTTGTCAGTTCCTGCCAAGTCCCTTTCCCATCAATGGCCATGTTCACCAACACTGCCACTAGATCAAGGCTCGCAGGCCCGGCCACTAAGTCCCATTGTCCTCTGGGACTTCCTCACCATGTGACCGTATCCGTAGTCACTACACTAGAGGACTACTCCTCCTCCTTTCCCCCATTTAGGAGTTTGGGACAACATTTCGGAACACCGTGGCCCTACGTGAGCCCCGTGGGTACTCTCCCCACCTTCCGCCTTTAGGTGCTTTAGCCATGGGCTTAGAGCGAGGTTCAATTGAGCCACACCAGGTATCCAAGTAGGTAGTGCCACCCACACTTGGACTGGGAGCATCGGCCAGTCGATCTCCCGGGGGAACTAGAGCCGGCTTTTGAACACTTCACCAAGCTACCCTGCTTGTCGGTCTGTATTCACTTTAGTCTTGGACTTCCCAGTGGTCAATTCATCACCCAACACTGGGTCTGGCCTTCCTGAGCCAAACTGGCCTTTCCTGGCCAAATTGGCTCCACTGCAGTCCTCCCCGTTACTATACTTTTGGAGCTCACCAAACCCCCCAGGGTCTGGGAGACAAACGCTTTGGGCTTTCACCCTCTCGGACTCGGACTCGGACTCAGACTCGGACTCGGACTCGGACTCGGACTCGGACTCGGACTCGGCCTTGGACTCGGACTCGGACTCGGACTCGGAATTGGAATCGGACTCAGACTCGAACTTGGACTCAGACTTGGACTCAAACTCAGACTCGGACTCGGCCTCGGTCCCAGTCTCGGCCTCGGCCCCAGTCTCGGCCTCGGCCCTGGTCTCGGTCTCGGTCCCGGTCTCAGTCTCAGTCTCGGTCTCAGTCTCGGTCTCGGTCCCAGTCTCAGTCCCGGTCTTGGTCTCGACCTCGGACTCCATCTTGGGTCCTTCTTGGACTCCATCTCGGATTCTATCTCAAGTCCATCTCGGACTCCATCTCGGACTCCATCTCGGGTCCATCTCAGACTCCATCTCGGGTCCATCTCGGACTCCACCTCGGACTCCAACTCGGGTCCATCTCGGACTCCATCGCAGACACTTCCACGTGTCATGTGTTGGTCCTTTTGGGTCTCTTTTTGGAGCCTCACTTATTGCTCGCTTCATGCTTGTTCCTTGAGCACTCCGTTGGGAGTTCCACTCCCGCTCTCAACCTTTCAAGTCGAAGCCTTTTAGTCCAAACGTGTTATGCTCGTTTGGCTTTTGCTTTGGCCACTACCACATGGCACCCTTTCGGCTCTACTTTGGGGCTTAGGGATTCGTGCCTCACAAACTTCAAATATGTCTCTTGGGTATGGATTTTGGTTACTTTTTTATATTAGATCATATGAGTTTTTGTTTGGGCTCATAAGATGGATGTGAGATGTTCCATTTCCATGAGTTTGCACTTGGGCTTGTGAGTAAGGCATATTAGCAACTTAAGTTACATTTTGAGTTGGCAAGATTAATATTAGCTTATTGGTGGTTACTATGAGTGCTTCCATGTTACCATGAGTGGTTTTGTGTTACCATAGGTAAAAGTAAACCTCCCCTGGGTTTGCAAAGGTTGGTCCATAGCTGTTTAACACAACACTAAGGGATCTTTCCTAAGTATGATTATGAGTGGATCAATTAAGATTGTAGGGATTAATTTATTGATTCAAGTAGTCATTATTTTGCTCTTTCATAAACATTTCTTGGATTAGACTAAAGGGAGTGCAAATGCAAGTTTGAGTTTTGTCAAGTTGAGTTCAAAAAGAAAATTATTAGAGACAAAGGATCAAACATGTAAATCATTTTCTCTTCTTCAAAAGATGATTCGCAATGAGGTATGATCTCATTGCTCTTATCCACATCATGTGGTCAAAATCTTTATTTTGATACATGTTGGTTATGATGGTCTTACAAGTGCTAAATCGTAGGATTGATAGCTGTGAAACGCTAAACTATTTTGCTTAAGCTTGCTTGTCGTGAATATGACTTTGAGTATCAAAAGATACTTGTCAGTTAGTCCTTATAGACATTCTTTCCTTACTGCCATGACGGTAGGAGGTTGGTATTGTTGATTTCTTTTATAGTCTCCACTCAAGCTAGTTGAGAAACTAATTAGCACATGTGCACTTAGACCGAAAGGGCACTAAGGAAGGAAATCTTAAATTGTCATTAAATCAAGTATACTTGACATGGTGATGAGAAACTCATGTTATTGGCTTGCACTTGCTAGTGTTGGGAACCTCTATGATATTGAGATTAGTCCCTCAATATTCACTAAATGATAGCTTACCGTGTCTGCTAAACACCTTTACTATCATACCCTTTGTATTAGTCTCATTTCAGTCCCAAATGCTATTTATGGAAAGTGTCTAGATTTGCTCATTTGGCATATCTACGGAATGTAGAGATTGTTTTGAACACAATGGTGTTTGTCCCATGTCTAAACTTGCAACTTAGGACACTCCAAGACATTCTATATTTAGTAAGTTTTAAGTTAGTCCCAAAGACTAACTCCTGGTACTAAGGATGGCTAAGGGTGAAAGCCCAAAGCGTGTGTTCCTTAAAGGGGAAGGGGGGGACTATGAGGGGTTACAAATGTATAGTAGGGATAGTGGGTAAGTCGGGCATGGCTAACCACTTGAGACATTAGTTTAGCTTCCACTAAGTTGTATCACTCTTTGTTTTGCATTCAGCTTGGGTCTAAGCCCAAGCTCTATGTTGCTCTAGTCGGTGGGGTACCCTCCTCCTCATGTTAGGCCACCGGTATGCCAAAATCATGCCAGGCACTATCTGACACCATTTTGCATGTAGGTGCTAGATACAGGGAGTTGGTGCTCATGGGATTGTACCGGACCCTCAATAGGCTTGGATTTTGGCTCTAAATTCAAGCACTACATTTGGTATCAGAGGAATTGTCTTAAATTCCTATCCAACTTTTGTCAGATTTTTTTACTCAAGTTGCATATGCAAACACTTTTCTAGTAGATCCAAAGTGACCTGTGTAGGATTAATTGGATTTCACCATTCAGTAAGAACATTATATGCATGTTTAGTTACTGATAGATGCATGCATGCAGCTAGTGGGATGGTGAAAAGGAATTATACTAATGACGCTGAGACTTCTAGATTGGCAAATCAAGAGGAGGAAACTCTTGCTAGAGATGCTGTGGAAGAGGCTGAGGCTGAGTTAAAAGAGGAAGAGCTAGATGCTACAACGCTACAGCATACGGCTCGGGAAGTTGAGATTGAGACTTTGTGAAGGGAAGTTCATAAATTGAAGAAGGAGAACAAGAAGAGGAAAAAATAAGATGAGGTAGCTAAACTAGCTAAACCTAAGCAATCGAACTCCTCTTTAAGTTCTAAGAATGATGAAGTTTTGCAACTGCCTCCGGTTGCATGAGTTTCAAAAATCAAGCCTCTGAAACAACCCAATTTCATAGGCATACGGGACTATCAGGTTTTGGAAGACTGGGTCTACGATATGGAAAAATATTTCATAGCGGCAGACATAAATGATCGTACGAAAGTTGCATGCACGCAATCTTTTCTCATCGATCATGCCAAAACTTGGTGGCACCAGGTGTGTGTTGAAAAAGGGCAGACTAGAAGTTGAACCAAGATGTGGTCTCGTATTTGTAAGGAATACTTGCTGGATGATCTAGGTCTGAGACTTCGCTTAGAGATGTAGTGGTTAAAGTAGTGAGGGGGCCTTTTGCATTATGTTAATGCGTTTGCTCAAAAGTGCATTATAATTGCAAATATGAGTGACGAAGATGCTCGAAGTTATTTCCTAGAAGGTTTAAGTTCACTTTCTTGCGATGAGATTTTGATGTTTAAGCCAAAAACGTACCTGGAGTGTAATGAGGCAACATAGCACGTTGTCTTTATTCACTCAGTCATGGAACAGTATCAATAGCCGTATGTTGGTACCTTGGACAAGAATAAGAATTCTGGGAATAAACAAGGTGATCGAAAACAAAGGCTAAAAGGAAAGTTCTACCCTCAAGGCTCACAAGCAATGGTTAACAAAGGTGGTGGTGGTTGGCAACCACTAGTAGCTTCTTCTAGTCCTAGGCCCTCTGTTCTTGCTCCTAGTGGGTACAAGTAGTAGCAACCTGCAAAACCTACTCCTAGCGGAATGAGTAGTGTGGGTCATTACTTCCATTATGGAGAGTCAGGACATAGGTCCTTAGAATATCCCAATAAGTATAAGACAAGATCTCATGTTAATGTCATGAGGGAAGATGGTGGTGGTGAAGCTGAAGGGGTTGACGAGTTGGTCAATGCAAACTATAAGGAAAATGAGGTGAGTTACTTTCATTACTTTCCTCAAGTTTTTCTCACAATCAATGCAAACATTGATCTGTTGATGTATTTGGTAAACTTTGTCTACAGACACGGAATCCGAGTGATGATTGATACAAGAGCTATGCACAACATGATATCCAAAGACTTAGTTAAGTTGTTAAGATTGAATGCTGAGTAGATGGCACCCATATACTTTCAGTTTGCAAAAGGTGGGCAAGTAGCCAGAAAATTTGTGAGTGATGTTTCAATAAAAATATCCAAGTGAAAAGAAAGAATGGACTTAGTAGTGTTAAAGATACTAGATTTTCATATGGTGTTTGGTATGGATTTTTTCCACAAATATATTAAAGGGATTTATGGTGCTGGACAAAGTCACATCACATTGAAGTCAGAAGGACGTCCTAATATGTGCTCCTCAAAGGATTGGGATGCTAAGTTCTTGATTGCGAGAGTTGCTTAAAAACCAGCTAAGAAGGGATGTTGGATCTTTTGGGTTCAAGTGATGGAAGTTGAGGGTGATGGTGACTCAGTTCAAATCAGTGACAGGGTTGATCTTGTATTAAATAAAATATTGGAGTTGTTGGCAAAGAATCAGAATACCTTTTTGAAGGATTTGCCACCAGGGTTACTAGTTGTGAGATTGATCGTTGGATTGAGGTTATTCTGGGTTCTAAACCACTTACAAAAGCTTTGTATCATTTGAACATAAAGGAGATGGTTGAATCCAAGAAGCAACTCATAGAGCTTCTTGATAAAGGTCATTTCTGACCAAGTAAGTTATCTTGGTGGGATACTATTGCAAGTTTATCTGCAATTTGCAAAAATTGCTCTTCCATTAACTGAGTTAATAAAGAGTAATATACTATTTCATTGAACACCAGTTTATCAGCATGCTTTTGTACGGTTAAAGGAGATCTTGACTACGGTTCTTATTCTCAGAATCCCGGATCTTGATAAACCTTTTAAAATGCATTGTGATGCATCTGGCTATGCTATTGGTGCCATGTTGCAACAAGATTGTGACAAAGCAATTGATGTTATGCTAAGGCAACATGGTTGTCCTATTGCATTCTATTCCAAGAAATTGGATGAAACCCAACAAAGATGGCCGACCCACGAGAAAGAGATGTTTGCTATAGTGTCTACGTTAGAACACTAGAGACATTATTTGGGTGGACATACCAAAGTTTATATAGATAGTAACACATTAAGCTACTTTGCTATGTAGCCTAAGCTTATGCCAAAGCAGGCTCATTGGCAAGAGAAGCTCACTAGATTCAATATTGAAATCATATATAACCTAGTAAAGACAATATTGTTCTGGATGCGTTGAGTCATCAGACTCAGTTCTAGGCAGTATCAGCATTCAGTTCAAACTAGTTGGAGGACGTTTGAACTTTGTATGGAAGTGATCCAATGGCAAAGGCAATCTTTCACCATGCGAAGTTGTCAAAACAGAACCCTGATAATAATGCAATGAAAGTTGCTAGTTGTACAAATGCAAAGCTTCACTTCTCAGTTCATGATGGGCTTATATTCTAAAAACAAAAAAGATTGTATCTTCCCTCTGAGGATCTATAGTAGTTGTTTTTGGGGGAACATCATGATGTTCTAGTAGCGGGACATGGTGGAAAACGAAAGACTCTTACTTTATTGAAAAGGGATTTTTTTGATCTGGTATGGAAGGTGATGTAGCAGATTATGTCTATTCTTGCCCTATATGCTAGCAATATAAGTGCAGAATTGAGAAGCAGGCTGGAAAGTTGCAGTGCATTCTAGCACTAGCATGGCCATTTTAGAGTATGACACTTGACTTCATTACTTGCTTGTTGAAGTCTAAGGGTTATGATACTTTGATGGTGGTTGTAAATTGGTTGTTAAATATTGCACACTTCATTCCAAATGTGGAAACAGTGAATGTGAAGCAAGTAGCAAATCTCTTTTTCCATGAAGTAGTACGGGTTCGTGGTCTTCTTGAAGAGATGATTTCGGATAGGGATTCGAAATTTACATGGAAGTTTTGGGGCACACTCTTTTAGTTATTCGGTACCAAGTTGAACTTTATGTAAGGAACCAACTCGCCGAGGTGTCGTAGGCTAAGGGAACCCCGAAAGCATGACCAAAATGACAAAGAGTTCATCGGATGGGACCAAGTCAAAGATCGAGTCCAAGACCGACTCTAGGACCGAGTTCGAGATAGAGTCCGGAATCGAGTCCAAGACCGACTCGGGGACCGAGTTCGAGTCCGAGTTCGAGACCGAGTTCGAGACGGAGTCCGAGATCCGAAATCGGGTCCGAGACCGAGTCCGAAGTCGAGTCCGAGGTCGGGCCCGAGATCGGGTCCGAGATCGAGTCCGCGATCGAGTCCGAGACCGAATCCGAAGTCGGATCCGAAATCGGATCCGAGATCGAGCCAGAGACTAAGTCCAAATACTAATACGGGTCAAGGGGTGAAAGCCCAAAGCGTGCGTCCCCCAGGGGGGGGGGGCTGCAGGGGGTTCCAAAAGTATAGTAGGGATAGTGAGGTCCAGGAACCAGTTTTGAAGGGACTCTCCAGTTGGGCTTCCAAACCGACTTGAGGTTGGGACTGGGACTAAGGGGCCTTGGGTGGGAGTGAGCATGGACTTGGCTGGTGCCGGAGGGGCCATCCAAGGAAGTGCTCAAGAGCAGCTCCCACTCCCGAAAGGGAAACCGATTGCGGTGCTCCCGGCTCATGTGGAGTGGTGCCCCACTTGAGTACCATGTGGCTCATTGGTCCTCGCCCTTCCTAGGGGCTTGGGCCTTCCTTCGGGATGGAAGTGGGGGGCGAGAGGTACCCATACCGGGCCGTTAGGCCACGGTGTTTCGCCCCGGCGTCCCGAAGCAAGTGTTGCACTCAAGACTTGGGATTTAGAGGGTCCCATGATCAAGTCTTGTGGTACCAAGGGATGTTAGGAACCTGGAAGCTTGGTGTGCTTGGCTGCTTGTGCTTGCGGGGAGTGTAGCCGAACCTTAAGTCCAGTCTAACCCGGGGAGGGGGATTGGGAGTGATTTGGGAATCCGTGGAAGGATGGCTAACACTCTGTTGCTCGTGCAGTGAGTAGCTGAAACCAAGTAGGAGCTGGTACCATAGGCGAGAACCTTGGCAAGGGAACTTAGCAAAAGCCAAGGCAGTGTTGGACGGATAGACGAGGTAAGCTGGCAAATTGGAAAGGAAAAATTTGTGGCTTACAATTTGGTATCGGAGCCTTTTCCTCAGTTCTAGCGAAGGATAGAGGCGGATTGCTGGGAGATGGCAAGGGCAGGGCGTAAGCGAACCCAGGCGGAGACGGAACCTCCGCCAGAGCTGGAGCCTCCGGTCGAACAAGAGGCTATGGATGAGGAATCCTTGCATGAGGAGGACTCCAGTGAGGAAACCTCCAAACAGGAGTCCGGTGGCGAGGTTCGGTCGTCCAAGGCTCGATTGGACGTGCTAGAAGGACAGTTGGCACAGACCAATGCCCTGCTGGAAACTCTCGTACGCAAGCTGAAGCGTGACGAGAGGCGGAAGAAAAGGCGAAAGACTGCGGATGCTGGCAGCGCAGAAGGTGCGGATCTTTCGGCCGGGACTGAGGCAAAACCAGACAAGGTCGAACAGACCGAAGTGGAATCAGTCCCTCAGGCAGTTCCCAAGTACAAACCAAAGCCCCCACCGGTCTTCAAGGGAGTGAATGACTATAAGGTGGTGGAGGATTGGTTTTACGATATGGAGGACTACTTCCGAGCGTTGCGGTTACCAAGCTCGGAGAAGGTCCCATGTGCAAAACCATACTTGGCAGATAATGCCAAGTCTTGGTGGAGAACAACGGAGGCCAACGAAGGACCGGTGGTCACTTGGGACATGATGAAGGCGAGGATCCGCGCAACATATGTTCCTCCGAATGCCACTCTGCATCTGAGGGATGAACTGAGTAGGCTGAAACAGACAGGAACCATCCAGGAATATGTGAATGGGTTCATGGCAAAGAGGATACTTGTCACGGACATGGGGGATATGGATGCGTTCCATGCCTTCATATCAGGTTTGCAAACCTGGGCTCACGGCGAGGTGATGAGGTGGAACCCGACCAACTACAAGGAAGCGTTGGATGCGGCCATCAAGGTGCATTTCAACGATAACCTGCGAAAGGGGAACACGACGGGGTCGGGATCCACATTTAGCAAAGGGGCCAAACCAAGGGGAACGTATAGCAAGGGGAAATTCAAAAGGAGTTTCTCTAAGAATGAGTCCTCGGGGTTCCGGAAAGGCAAATCCAGTGGCCAGCGAGCGAGTACGTGGGGGAGTCAAGCGAAAAAGGACAAACCCACAGATAAGAAGGTCAAGTCGTATAGCAGCGTGGGAAACAACGTATGCTACAACTGCGGCGAAGCGGGACACTTCTCGAGGGAATGTCCCTACCCGAAGAAGGCCAAAGCCAATATGGCCATCAAGTCGGGTGAAGTCCAAACTGAGGTATGTGATCCAGTCCCTAACTCAAAGTTACTCATTACACGAGCAACTTTGGTAGAGAGTCGTTCGCGACATCTACTAGCCCTCCGAGGGAAGCTCGGAGGTAGCTTTGTTAAGATCCTTATTGACACGGGTGCTTCGGATAATTTTGTGGCTGCAGACATAGTCCGGCAAGCCGGACTAACGGTGCAGCGGCTAGGCGAACCAAGGACTATAGAGTTTGTTCAGGGTAGCCAAAGCACCGATGAGGTACTTCGACAAGCGAGAGTCGAAGTGGGGACATGGAAAGTGGACATGGATTTCACCGTCTTGGATATGGCGGGATTTGACGTGATCTTCGGAATGGATTGGTTTAATCGGTTCGTGGTAGCCCTGCATGGACAAGGTAGGAACCTTGTGGTATTGGCGAATGCCCAAGGAAGAAGGTCTAGGGTGGAGGCCCAGGATCTAAAGGTAGGGCAAAGCAAGGCCAAAGAGTCATGCTTGAACCTGGTGTCCACGAGAGGACAACTCACTAAAGGAACTAAGGCAGCCTTTTTGTGCTTACTCTCGGTGAAGAGTGACAAAAAGACAAGAACGGAAGAAGTGCCTTTAGTGATCCAGCGAGTGTTGGACCAATTCCAGGATACCATGCCGGAGGAGCTACCGGCGGGGTTGCCCCCCGCACGACCGATAGAACATAAGATTGAGCTTGTCGAGGGCGCTGAGGCGGTGGTTCGTCCCCCCTATCGTTTGAACGAAAAAGAACTTGCGGAGCTCAAGTGCCAACTAGAGGAGTTGGTGGGCAAAGGGTATGTTAGGTTGAGCAAGTCGCCATATGGGGCGCCGGTGCTATTTGTGAAAAAGAAAGATGAATCTATGCGCATGTGCATAGATTACCGGTTGCTCAACAAGTATACCAAGAAGAACAAGTACCCGTTGCCAAGGATTGAGGACCTCTTCGATAGGTTGGGAAAGGCAAAATACTTCTCGAGGATTGACCTAAGGTCAGGATACTACCAGATCAGGGTAGCCAAGGAAGATGTCGAGAAGACAACCTGTCGAACGAGGTATGGGAGCTTTGAGTTTTTGGTGATGCCCTTTGGGCTGTGCAATGCGCCGGCAACGTTTTCGGCGTTGATGAACCACATCTTTGTACCCTATCTGGATCACTTCGTGGTCGTCTATATTGACGACATCCTGATCTATAGCGAGACGCTAGAGGAGCATGCCGAACACTTGGCGAAGGTGTTTGAGAAACTAAGGGAATATAAACTGTATGCTAAAGAGAGCAAATGTGACTTTGCTCAGCAAGAGGTAAAGTTTCTCGGGCATGTGGTGGGCCAGGACGGGCTCAAGGTGGACCCGGAGAAGGTCTAAGCGATCCAGGAATGGGAGCGACCATCGAATGTACATGAGTTGAGGGCGTTCTTGGGGCTATGCAACTACTATCGAAAGTTTATCAGACACTATTCGAGAGTAGCCCTGCCCTTAACGGATCAAACGGGAAAAGGGAAGATGGTATGGACAGCGGAATGCGAGGCGGCATTCGTCCACCTCAAAGGGAAGTTGAGGAAGGCTCCGGTGTTGGCATTACCGGACTTTGGTAAGGACTTTGAGGTAGACACGGATGCTTTGGACTTTGCGTTAGGCGCAGTTTTGAAGCAAGACAACCATCCAGTAGCGTTCTTCTCGAAGAAGCTGGACAAGGCTCAACGGAAGTGGCTTGCCCACGAGAAGGAATTGTTTGCGGTGGTCAAGGCGCTCAAGGAGTGGCGACACTACCTTGGGAGACACTTCAAGGTTTACACGGAGAATGTGGCAACGAAACACTTCTTGTCACAACCCGACCTGAGAGGGAAACAAGGTCGGTGGGCCAATGCTTTGGCCGAGTTTGATTGCGAGATTCTGTACAAGCCTGGGAAGAGCAACATCGTGGCAGATGCGCTAAGTCGAAAAGCGAGCTTGAGGTTGGCGATCTCCAGCGCAACAGCAACCTTCTGGGACGATGTGCGGACAGCATATGAGAACGATGGTCTAGCACAAGAAGTGTTGTTGAGGAATCTGGAGGCACGGGAAGCTCACCAGAGAGGTGAGCCGCCAACGGAAGAGAAAACGGGCTATGCGGAACGCAATGGACTCATTTATTACAAGCAAACGAGGGTGTATGTTCCAGAAGGTGGACTAAGGAAGGTAGCCTTAGAAGAGTGTCATGACGGACCTCTTGCGGGACACGGCGGAGTGCCCAAGACGATGGGCTTACTCAAGAGGAAGTACCATTGGCCAGATATGGCTAAGGACGTCCAAGACTATGTAAAGACATGTCCAACATGTCAGCAGGTCAAAGCCGTGACTAAGGCTAGTGGGGGCTTGTTGCAAAGCATCCCAATTCCAGATCGTCCGTGGAAATGTCTCACGATGGACTTCATCACGGGACTACCCCCAAGCGAGGGGTTCGATGCGATATTCGTGGTGGTGGACCGATTTTCGAAGATGGCACATTTCATACCCACCACAACGGAGGTGGATGCGGAAGGTGTGGCGAAACTGTTCTTCGAACAAGTGGTTCGAGTGCGGGGAAGGCTAGAGGAGATTATCTCAGATCGAGATAAGATCTTCACTAGTAGGTTCTGGAGGACCCTCCTAGAACAGTATCGCACCAAGTTGAAATTCAGCACAGCCTATCACCCACAGACAGGTATGGGGTATTAAGTCAAGTTTGGTGGTCCTAACACTTCTTGACAGACGGACAAACGGAAAGGGTGAATAGGCAGCTGGAGGATTATTTGCGATGCTATGTCTCGGGAGACCAGACCGATTGGGTAAGTCATTTGGGACTTGCGGAAATGTGTTATAACAACTCACCACATTCGAGTATCGGGGTGAGTCCATGGGAAGTCATCAATGGGCGAGCTATTGAAGGTCCTGTGGAACTCGGCGTGGCCGAGTATCATGGAGAGTTACCCGCAGTGGAGGCATTCACGGCGGAAAGACTCAACATTTGGAATCTAGTGAGGGATTCCTTGGAACGGGCTCAACAAAGGCAAACCAAGTACGCGAACCTAAAGCGCCGGGACGTAGAGTTCCAAGCTGGGGAGAAGGTGTGGCTGAACACCAAGAACCTTAGGCTACCAAGTGGGATCAGCCGAAAGTTGACCCAAAGGTAAAAATGCATGTATTCCTGTAAATGAATTGATCTTGAGTTCCTTAAGCAGGTTCGCGGGGCCTTACGAGATTGAGGCACGAATCGGTAAAGTGGCTTACCGACTCCGACTTCCTCGAGAGATGGGGAAGATGCACCCAGTGTTCCATGTGAACTTACTCAAGCCGTACTTTGAGGATCCGCTTCGCAAAGACCAAGTAAGACCTTTACCTGAGGTTATCCAAGGGGAAGAGGAATACGAAGTCGAGGCCATCCTCAATGCGCGCAAGAGCAAGCGACAAGGACGCGAGGTGAGAGAGTTCCATGTGAAGTGGAAAGGATTTCCACACTGCGAAGCAACATGGGAACCGGAGGAGAACCTAGCGAACGCGCGAGATCTAGTGGAGGAATTTCTGCAAGGCAGAACTCTATGTACTTATGCAAAGTTCAATTAAAAATATCAATTTGCAAAGTTGAGCAAGTGGCATATGTTGGGACCCGAAGGCGCGCCAAAGGTGAGCTAATTAGCATGGGTTAGCTAGGTCGACCAGGCGTAGGGAGCTACGCCCGACTCCCTGCGGGGATGTCGAAACCGTAGACGTATTCTACGGAGGTTGGGTTCGAGTCCCAACCCCCTAGTAAAGCAAGGCTGGGTTCAAGTCCCGACCCCATACTAGGGCGTGGTGAGGGGTGGAGTATAGGGACACCTATATTCCGTTGTCATGAGCTCTTGGCCGGGGAGGCTAACTTAGGCACACCGCTAAGTGGGGGGATGCCCCCGGAGACATGGTCAACAAGTCGTAGGATAAAAAAGAGACGTTCGATGTGGGCATCGAACTTCTTCTATGGGTGGTGGAGTTGTAAGGAACCAACTCGCCGAGGTGTCGTAGGCTAAGGGAACCCCGAAAGCATGACCAAAATGACAAAGAGTTCATCGGATGGGACCAAGTCAAAGATCGAGTCCAAGACCGACTCTAGGACCGAGTTCGAGATAGAGTCCGGAATCGAGTCCAAGACCGACTCGGGGACCGAGTTCGAGTCCGAGTTCGAGACCGAGTTCGAGACGGAGTCCGAGATCCGAAATCGGGTCCGAGACCGAGTCCGAAGTCGAGTCCGAGGTCGGGCCCGAGATCAGGTCCGAGATCGAGTCCGCGATCGAGTCCGAGACCGAATCCGAAGTCGGATCCGAAATCGGATCCAAGATCGAGCCAGAGACTAAGTCCAAATACTAATACGGGTCAAGGGGTGAAAGCCCAAAGCGTGCGTCCCCCAGGGGGGGGGGGCTGCAGGGGGTTCCAAAAGTATAGTAGGGATAGTGAGGTCCAGGAACCAGTTTTGAAGGGACTCTCCAGTTGGGCTTCCAAACCGACTTGAGGTTGGGACTGGGACTAAGGGGCCTTGGGTGGGAGTGAGCATGGACTTGGCTGGTGCCGGAGGGGCCATCCAAGGAAGTGCTCAAGAGCAGCTCCCACTCCCGAAAGGGAAACCGATTGCGGTGCTCCCGGCTCATGTGGAGTGGTGCCCCACTTGAGTACCATGCGGCTCATTGGTCCTCGCCCTTCCTAGGGGCTTGGGCCTTCCTTCGGGATGGATGTGGGGGGCGAGAGGTACCCATACCGGGCCGTTAGGCCACGGTGTTTCGCCCCGGCGTCCCGAAGCAAGTGTTGCACTCAAGACTTGGGATTTAGAGGGTCCCATGATCAAGTCTTGTGGTACCAAGGGATGTTAGGAACCTGGAAGCTTGGTGTGCTTGGCTGCTTGTGCTTGCGGGGAGTGTAGCCGAACCTTAAGTCCAGTCTAACCCGGGGAGGGGGATTGGGAGTGATTTGGGAATCCGTGGAAGGATGGCTAACACTCTGTTGCTCGTGCAGTGAGTAGCTGAAACCAAGTAGGAGCTGGTACCATAGGCGAGAACCTTGGCAAGGGAACTTAGCAAAAGCCAAGGCAGTGTTGGACGGATAGACGAGGTAAGCTGGCAAATTGGAAAGGAAAAATTTGTGGCTTACACTTTAGTACAGCTTATCATCCTCAAACCAATGGGCAGATTGAACACGTGAATGCTCAAGTTGAGGATTATCTATAGTACTATGTTGTAGTGGACTAATGCGACTAGGTTGAGCATTTAGATACAACAGAAATCTATTATAACAACACATTCCATAGCGCTATTGGTTGTTCTCCATGGGAGATGCTACAAGGGAATGCTTGTGGGGTGCCTTAATAGATTGTTGTGCCAAAACCAATGTTCGAAGTGTCGGTCCCGGCTGTTGAGACTTATGTGGAGCAGCTATGTCAATGTCGGTCTAGAGCTACTAAGGCAATAAGCAAAGCTTAGGATAGGTATTGACATGACAAGGATTAGCATCATTGGGATGTATCCTATCAAGTGGGAAATGAGGTGTGGCTATCTTCCCAGAACTTGTGTAGGACAGTGCAAGATAAAGCAAAAGAGAACTAAAAAGCTAGGCCAAATATACTTGGTTAAATAGACACGTAGGAATTCCTTCCTTATGCTCGTCCGGCCAAGTACAGCAAAGTCCAGTTTACTAACACTTGAACAAGAGGGACTAATAAAGGGTCCAGCAATACTGACCTCCTACCATCGTGGCAGTAAGGAAAGATTGTCCGTAAAGATTGGCCGATAGGTAATTTTCAATACCCAAAGTCACATTCGTGACAACGTGGTGGTCGAACCAAAGAATATTTAGTTAAATGGAAAGGTTACCCATCTTGTGAATCAACTTGGGAGCCTCTTAGAAATCTTACGCATGCTTGTGAGCTTGTCACAGAGTATGAGAATCATAATAAAGACTAGTTTTTGTCAATCTTGTAATAAATCTTGCAAATCAATAAAGTAATATATTTCTATAAATCAAAGTTTTGTTTCTTTCATTCGTTTGTACTTGGGTCAGTTTTGGCAGACTGACTTCAGCACTTTGGTGCATGGGTCCAATCCATAACCAGGGATAACTATTATAGACTAATCACAAGTCCCTACCTCTCTCTCAATGACTCATTTTTGAAAGGGGTGTAGTCATATAAACAACTTAATCTGCCCATTTATAATACTTGTCTAAATCTTCTCGATAGGGTTGATTTCTTTGCTTAGGGGTAATTCAGCCTCTAGCCCTCTTCCTATGTCTCTGCAGGCAAGGATGTATCATTCCTTTATAAGCCGAGTGGTACTCAGAGCAGCAAGGGTGGCTAACTCCATTAGTCATTTCCTTGTCGGTGATGGCCAAAGGGTGTTTGAGTTTTAACATCTTTAGACATAAAGGAAAGGTCGTTCCATAACTCATTTAAGTCAGTGTGTTTCTTATATAGTGTGCTTTCTGTTAACTTTTGGAATTGTTTCCATGACAGTTTGCTAAACTTGGGTATACATCAACAAGGACATCAATCTTCCCTAGGGGGGGAGAGTGTTGTGAATATGATTTCGGGTATCAAAGATACTTGTTAACTAATTCTTATGGACACTCTTTCTTTACTACCACAAGGGTAGGAGGTCGGTATTATTAGTTCCCTTTATGGTCTCCACCCATATTAATTAAGAAATTAGTCAACACATGTGCACTTAGACTAAAAGGGCACTAAGGAAGGAAATCCTAAGTTGTCATTAAGTCAAACATACTCAATATGATGATGAAAAACTCATGTTGTTGGCTTGCACTTGCTAATGTTGGGAACCTCTGCAATATTGAGATTAGTCCCTCAATATTCGTTAAATGATAACTTACCGTGTTTGCCAAACACCCTTGCTATCATACCTTTTGTGTTAGTCTCAATTTGGTCTTAAATGTTATTTATGGAAAGTGTCTAGATTTACTCATTTGGCATATTTACAAAATTTACAAATTGTCCTAAACACAATGGTGTTCGTCCCATGTTCAAATTCACAATTTAGGGACATTCCTTATTTAGTAAGTTTTGAGTTAGTCCCAAAGACTAACTTCTAGTACTAAAGATGGCTAAGAGTGAAAGCCCAAAGCATGCATTCCTCAAGGGGGGGGGGGGGGGGGGGGGGGTGATGTAGAAGGTTATAAATGTATAATAGGGATAGTGGGTAAGTTGGGCATGGCCAACCAACTTGAGGCATAGTCTAACTCCCATTTGCGTGCCTATCCTTGTTCTACATCCGACTTGGGTCTAAGCTCAAGTTCCATACCATGTTAGTTGGTGGAGTACCCATATCCTCATGTTAGGCCACCAATATACTGAAATAGCACCAAACTCTGCTTGGCTCTGTTTTGCGTGTTAGTCGTAACATTGGGATGCTGAATACTCTAGGACTACTCAAAGTCACTCTGTGCTCCTGTCCCTTCGCTCCTTAGGCTATACACTTAAGAGTTACTCTATGCTTTAGTTCCTTCGCTTTTTGGCTCTATGTTTGGGAGTTTGGCTCCATTTGTTCATTCAATGGCCCAAAGCCTTGAAACTTGGGTTCGACACCACTGTTCTTTGGACATGTGGCATATGGCATGTGGCATGTAACACGTGGCATATGAAGGTTTAGGTTCCACTTCGTGATTATCCTATGGTAAATCATCATAAGATGAAGGGTGAAAACCACGTGTGCTACATTTGGTATCAGAGCATACATCTCAGTGAGTACTATCCAATGAGATTGGACAACTAATCTCATTGCACACACAGATGATTCAAGTGGGTATATGTTTGGGTGCAAAGGCTTCGTATTCGTTCCTTGGGTATGGATTTTTGTTACCTTTTCATACTAGATTATGTGAGTTTGCACTTGGGCTCACAAGATGGATGTAAGATATTTTGCTTATACAAGTTTGCACTTGGGCTTGTGAGTGAGGCATATTAGCAACTCAAGGTTACACTTTGAGTTGGTAGGATTAATATTAGCCCATTAGTGGTTCCATGAATTGTTCCAATGGTTCCATGAGTTGTTCTATGTGCCATGGGAAAAAATAAAACTTCTTTGGGTTTACTATGAGTGGTAAATAGGCTGGTCTATAGCTATTTACTATGGTACTAGTAGATTCTTCTTAAGTATGATTATAAGTGGATCAATCAAGACTATTGGGATTAATCTGTTGGTTCAAGTAGTCATTGCCATGCTCTCTAATAAATTTTTCTTGGATTGAACTGAAGGCAGTGCGAAAGCAAGCTTAAATTTTAGTCAAAGATGGAGACCGAAAAAAGAATCCTCAGGGATGAAGGATCAAACATGTAAATCATTTACTTTTTTTGATTTGCAATAAGATGTTAACTCATTATTTGTGTTCATATTATACGATCAAGAGTCCCTACCTTGATGCATGTTAGTTGTAGTAGTCTTGCAAATGGTGAGTCGTGGGATGGATAGCAATGAAGCACTAAACCATTTTGTTTAGGCTTACTATTCATAACTTGGGTTGCAATGCTCAATTCTTTTCCAGGGAACCTTGCTATTGCTCTTTGAGTAGCTTAGTGTTGGATCAGTTTTGAGTTTAGTCAGATAAAAAGTAATATGAGCTTATCTATGTTGCGAATAAAGTTAGTGTTCTTTAGTGTTGTAAATCTTTATTAGTGAGGTGTGGCATTTATGTTGCATTTTATCAAATCAAGTTGGCATTTGATATTCACATAAACCTTCAAAATAATGACATGAGCATTACTTATGGTGTTGCTCAATTGATGATCAAGTCATTGTGATTTTATATTATATCTATATGATTGTGAGCAATGTGTTTATAAAATTTCTTTGTAGTAGCTTTAACTAAGTTTTTAATAGTGATCTATGATATGTTAAGTTTATGTTGGTACCTTGTTTCCTTGAGAGTTTGCCCATAAGGTGTTGGAAAGGGTTATAGTATTCACTTGTTATAGTTTGTTGGTCTATCCATTAGCACTTGGAGTAGATTGTTAAATGAAAAAGGTGTGTAGTTGAGGTATTGACATTATTAGCACTTCTGTTAGTGGAAGTGGTATTGTTATTTCGAGTAATGAGGAATTTTCCTTAGAACTTGATTTTCCATGTCATTTTTTTTGTTAGTGTTTTGGCTTCACATTGGATCCTGAAGGTAGTTGAAGAAAAGTATTAGTGCAATGTGGATAATCAAAGATGTAGTCTTTGTGATTGAGCCTTGGATATTTATTTTGCATTTTATAAATGTCGATATTAGATTTGGAAACATGGGCATAATGTTTAATGTTTAAGCCTAGTGTTGGGTCATAAAAATTTGTGTTGAGGTGAATCTATGTGAAATTGTAAATAGGAAGAAGTTGGTTAAGTCTTAAAAGTTTATATTCTTAGACTAAGAGTCATTCTTTCTTTAGGATGGAAAAATTTCCATAAATTTTCTTAGACTTTTCCAATAGCTAATCTCTTGATAATTTTGCTCAAAAACCTTTCCATTTTTATAAATTAGTACAAATTAGTGAAAGGGTTGGAGTTGACTTTGGTTAGCTTAGACCTTAGTTTGTAATTTGTATGATGTGGCCCGAAAGGGATATTGACTTTTGAAATTTTGGCAATTGAGTTAGATAGAGTTTGGAGTTGGTGTAGAAAAGCGGCTAGATTCACCATGATCAAGGCACTCAAAGCACCGCCATTTAGATGTATGGGATGTTTCGAGAGGCATGGCTCGTGTTAGAGGCTGCATCAAGCTAGCTTGTTGGAGTGCAGAAATGTAACTTCAACCTGGATCTGAGAGGAGCGGCTCACCTTTGGTTGTGATTCCTAATGGATAGCACCAAGGGTACAGCTATACTGGTATGAGGTTGTGGGATTGGCATGGCAACACTACACTTGCATGGCCTAATGGGAGTCTGGAAACAGCAATTTTAGTTGGAGGGATCAGTCACACAATAGTGAGGAGAGGACTTCCAGGCAGCAATAACATCACCATTACCGAAGATTGTACATTCCTCCTCAATTCACCGCACCGTGGGATCCAAGATTGTTGTGTGAAGGATCTTGGATCACAATCTTCACACACAATGCTAGAAGGGAAGATTGTTGTGTCGAAACCAATGTCCCGAATGTTAACCCCTGCTGTTGAGACTTATGTGGAGCAGCTATGCCAAGTTTGGTCTAGAGCTACTAAGGCAATGGGCGAAGCTCAGGATAGGTATCATGATAAGGATCAGCATTGTCGACATGTATTCTATCATGTGGGAGATCAGATGTGGCTATCTTCCCAGAACTTGAATATTAAGGGATCTTTGTCTTGGAAGCTGTTACCATGATATGTTGGACCTTATTGGGTGTTGAAACAAATTGGTGATGTATCCTATCAGTTGGATATTCCACAAGAGATGTCTAGACTTCATATTGTGTTTCATGTCAATTTACTGGCCCCATATCATAAGGATCCTAGCCACTCTAGGGATGTCCATCCAGCTCTAAATGTTATTGATGGTGAACCGGAGTATGAGGTTGAGGTTATTCTTTTATCTCGTAAGGCACGTGGTGGTCGAACTAAAGAATATTTAGTTAAATGGAAAGGTTACCCATCTTGTGAATCAACTTGGGAGCCTCTTAGGAATCTTACGCATGCTTGTGAGCTTGTCACAGAGTATGAAAATCATAATAAAGACTAGCTTTTGTAAATCTTGTAATAAATCTTGCAAATCAATAAAATAATATATTTCTATAAATCAAAGTTTCGTTTCTCTTGTTTGTTTGTACTTGGGTCAGTTTTGGCAGGCTAACTTTGGCACATGGGTCTAATCCATAACCATGGGGATAACTATTATAGATTGATCATAAGTCCCCACCTTTCTCTTGATGATTCCAACATACATTTACTAATGAAATGACATCAACACTTTCTTGGAGCATCAGTTTGCCAGTTAGTGTGACATTGGAAAGAGGCTTGTGATTAAGTTGTGGCTGGCTACACTAGCATTGGAAGTGTCCAAGAAGCTAGAGAGATCCCAGGAGGAGATTTCTTCCTTGCTGTATGTGAGGCATTGGAAGTTTATACACATTTATGTCCTCATAATGAGTGAGCTCTTGAGCTTTGCAGGTATATGATGGCTAAAGAACACCTGCACTCCATGCTCCAGCACAACCCGGATTGCTGAATAATGATATCTTGAGAATTTAAAGTGTTATAATAATAAAATAATAATAATTCCATCCTCATTCACTGGAGGCCCATGACAGATGAATCAGAACTACAAGGATCTCATGAGCCTTATGAGGAAGTATGGAAAACCTGATTTGTTCATAACATTCACTTGCAATCCTAAATGGAAAGAGATCACTGAAAACCTTCTACCTGGACAAACAACTGCAGACAGACCTGACTTGGTTGCATGTGTGTTCCACATCACAAAACAAGAACTCATAGATGACATTTACAAATGAGAAATATTTGGCCAAGTCAATGCTTATGTCTATGTGATTGAATTCTAAAAACAAGGACTGCCACACTGTCATATATTGGTGATCCATGGTAAAGATAATAAAATCAGAACTGTCGATGACATAGACAATATAGTTAATGTTGAAATACCAAATGCTAAACTAAACCTAGAACTGTATGCATTGGTTAAAAAACACATGATACATGGCTCTTGTAGGCCTGAATTTCCAAACAGCCTGTGCACGAAGGATGGTGAATGTAAGTCAAACTACCCAAGAGATTACTGTGAAGAAACACAGAATGTTGGTGGCTAGAATAGAAGGTGGCAAGGACGTACCATCCTAATAAAGAACAAACCCATTGACAACAGGTTTGTCGTGCCATACAACAGAGCACACATAAATGTTAAGGTGTGTTCCACTGTGAAAAGTGTTAAGTATATATTTAAATACATATACAACATGATTGTGTGGAGGTACGCCTTCGAAGGGATGAGAACTCAACACCTGAACAAGTACTAGACTGGGACAAAATAGAGGCTTTCAGAAACTGCCACTATATCTCTGCATCAGAAGGAATATGGAGGATATATGGATATGACTTGCATGGGAGATCACATTCTATCAAAAGAGTGGACATCCACCTGGAAAACATTCAAAGTATTTATTTCAATTAGGGCAAGGAAGAGATCGTATTAGAAAGAGGCCGTAAAACCAAACTGACAGAATGGTTTGAGCTAAACAAGACTGATGAATTTGCAAGGACACTCTTGTACCATGAGATTTCTAAGTGGTATACATGGAATTCAAGAAATAGAATGTGGACACCATGCCAACATGCATTCAAAGTTGTTGGTAGAATGTACACTGTATCACTGCATGACTCTGAATGTTTCTACCTATGTATGCTCCTGCTCTACAAAAAAGGAGCTACAAGTTATAGTGATTTAAAGGTACTAAACAGTGTTGCATATGACACATACTGTTCTACTGCATAAGAAATGGGACTTCTACATGGGAAAAATGCTTAGAAGAGTCGTTGACATTTCAGATGCCTGCAAAATTAAGATATCTATTCAGTGATGTATGTTTTTTTTTTGTGAGCTCCTTGATCCCAAAAAACTATGGGATAAATTCAAAGAAAGCATATGTGAAGACCTGGTATGAATTCACAACTATGAAGCAGTGCAACATGGATTGCATAAAATGTCGATATTACTCCAGGAACATGGCAAGAAACTTTCTGACTATGAGTCACTAGATCCAGATTTTATAAGAGATAGCAGAACAACAACCAAACAAGCTGTATGCCATGCATGCCTGATGAAGCTGAATTATTTAAAACCAGACTGCACATGGAACAGCTTCACATATTTAACAACATCTTGAACACAATACAAAACTAAAAAGAAACACACAGATTATTCTTGATGGATTCAGAGGCAAGGGGAAATCATACCTTTTTAACACACTGATAAAATATGCCACTGTTTATGACATGAAAGTCTTAGCAGTCACATGGACAGGAATAGCGAGTACTCTGGCCAAACGGCTCCTTCAACATTTAAGCTACTGGTACCAATCACAGAAACATGCACCTCGGATCTGAGAGAGAATTCAGCACTTGCTGAGGTCATAAGGAGAGCTGAACTGCTCATATGGGACAAGATAAGCATAGTATCATTCACACTTTTAAAGCTGTCGAGAGGGTCTTGTGTGACATAAAAAACTGTGATGGTGGCATCATTTTAGTAACAGGAGGAGAGTTCATACAGACATTACCTATTCTAAATGAGCCCGTCACACACAAATTATCCAAAATAGCATGAAATCCTCATTTTACATCTCTGGTGGAGACTTGTAAAGTTCTCATTACACACAAATGTGAGGGTGAACTCTGAAGAAAGGAAATGGTCCAGATAGTAACCTACCTAGCCTCCAAGGATTCAACCAGGAAGTTACAAAATTACCTCTAACATCCACCACCAGAGAACAAATGATAGAGAAAACACATACAACCAAATGATCCAAACCTATCACAGAAAGCTATTCTCATGACTTTAAATAATCTCTCTCTTCAAGTGAATGACCAGTCCTTTCAAGAATGATTGGCAGAACAATACAATACAGAAGCATTGATAGATAACACCATCTGAAATGCCTCTACACAAGCTACATATAAAAATTGGATGTATTGTAATGTTGTTATGCAACATCAACACTAAAAAAGGCCTCTGTAAGGGTACTAAACTAATTATAACCAAGGTGCTACCAAATGTTATAGAAGCTCAAACTTGACATAATGGTATGCAAGGAAAGAAAGTCCTTCTACCAAGAATCTCTTTAAAACCGACTGATGGAGACATGTCATTTATCCTCAAATGACAAAAATTCCCAATAAGGCTTGCATTCTCCATAACAATTTGCAACTCTTAAGGACAAACATTACAAAATTATAACCAAGGCATTGCCACATGTTATAGAAGCTGAAATTCTACATAATGGTATGCAAGGAAAAAAAATCCTTCTACCAAGAATCTCTTTAAAACCAACTGATGGAGATATGTCATTTATTCTCAATTGACGACAAGTCCCAATAAGGCTTGTAATCTCCATAACAATTTGTAAATCTTAGGGACAAACATTACAGAATGTGGGTATCTACTTGCCAAGGCCAGTTTTTGGCCATGGTCAACTTTATGCTGCACTTTCAAGGAGAACACAAAGAAACAAATTACAATGTCCATCAAACAATGTGTGGGACAAGATGTGCTCCAGAACGATACTGTCTATACAAAAACAAAGTGCACAAAGAAATTCTCTAGGATTCATATCACCAATGTAACAGATTTCCTATCAATTCCAGCAGATCTGGATTCCTTGTAGTATTTATAAAACTCTATTGTCTCCTTATGATAGTACAAATACTGGGCCTCAAGCCCTCATTCTAGATATACCACAAGTCCTATGCTTCTACATGAGTCCTGGAGGGTCCAAGAAAGAGTGGTTTTATTGCCTTCCTTCGAAACTGAGTTGAGTGTTGATCTTTTCCATTCTTGATACTTAAAATCCCCTCGACACCACCCTGTAGTTTCTTCCTCTGTCCCATAGCCACTGGAACACTTTGATTACCAGCTCTGAGTTTGGAAGATGCTTCTGCATTGTAATACTGGTTCTTCGTACACTACATTTGGTTGAAAGAACTTTTAGTTCTACAACTACAACAGGTTTAGTCAAATGTGCTAAATATGTTGGCCACGTTTTTTTTTTTTTTTGGAATGAGGACCGTGTTTATAGTGCCCCAGGAAGATGGGGGGAGGAGTGAGTGGAAAAATTTCTTTCCCTGCTGAGGGTACACATATGGAAGGGTATTTTTGCAAACTCTATCCCCACTGCCACGACCATTTTCCACAGCTCTAGAGCTTCCCATCCTTGTCCAGAGAGCAAAGCCCGCCATCATGGAGTTTCACATCGTTTACATGGGCATCTTGTACTTTGCCTGCTTGAGCTTGCCAACGTGCGATCATAGAGGCACAACACTGAGTTTTCCCGGCCATTTTGCCAAAAGAGATTCACCCTACCACAATCATGTTCCAGGCAATGAAACTCCACTGTGTCATCTTCTCAAAACCCAGTTGGCTTCCTCTAGGAGCCCGTTCTGCAGTAATTTCCATACACGGAACATCCTACAATGTGAACATCACTCTTGGTGCACAAAGCACCACATCTAGGGTGCAAATACTCAGCTAAACTGTTTGCCCAGCTCAGTCTTTCTTCCTGGTAAATCTCAACCCTAGCCATGAACATTGAATAACTCGCAATCCCAATTGATCTGTGAGCCAACTCATAGTCCAATGATTTCTGAGCGATGCAATCCTCAAACAACTCACAAACTATGAATTCTCAAGCGACTAACAATCCAATGATCTATGCGGCTGTGGATAGATGGTCTACGTTAACTAGAGCAATGGCTTTGGATGGACATAAAGATTAATGTTTTGCATCTAACAAATCCTGCCATTGATCCTTTAGGAAGGGACTTTTGATGTCTCTTGACATCAATATTGGAAAGTGAGAAAACATTCTGGAACCAAAAGCTGAGAATGCTGCTCAGGTGTGGGTTATAGTTACAGTTTAATCATCCAGCTATTGTCTTGCATGTGCTGCTGAAGTTTCTTGATCCACTTAGTGAATCAAAATTTTGATCCAGTTTTGAAGGCTTCCATAAGGACTTGAATGATCACTTTCTTCTGCATTAGACAAGCTGTGTGAAATTGCTGCTTAGGCTGTATGTGGAAGATCACAGCTTGGGTGGAGGGGCTCGGGAAAACTTCCTGGTAGAGAGTAGAGTTTTAAACCTTCGGAGAATAGCGAGGTTGGAAGACAAAAGCAAGATACCTTGAGCACTTTGTGTAATATCTTGTCTCAACTCCTCTAGACAGGAGGACATTGTGCACATCATTGTTCAAGCCATGTCAAAAGCTTCTAACAAGGATTTTCAGATAGAGATAGACTGGACAGAATCTTTCAATTCATACCTTGCGAAGATGCTCTCGATGATGTTCTCTGGACCTCTGTGCTTGATTCATGCAGGACGCGCTCAATAGGAACCAGAACGTTTTTTATTCCATGAGGCCAGAAGCACTGCGGCTTGGAATAGTTCTCAGCTCCCAATGTGAAGTCACTGGGAATAAGGATAAGGGAACACCATCTGTGATATTTGTCAGCAGGTAACGTCATCTTCATTGAACTTATGATTTTCTTGCTGATTTTGATCATTGCTTTCTTTTTCTTGGTGTCTGATGCCTCACCTCTGTTTTTCAGCCTTTTTAAATGCTACACAGCACCAGTCCGGTCTCCTGCCACTCTGTTGCTCTCTCCCTGATGACCACTTGAGGTATGTGTACTCTTTCTTTTCCTTGTCATGCTTGTGTCAATTTCCTTGTCATGCTCACTCTTTCTCATTTGATGTTGTCGACATTGCTTGGAGTTATGCATCCAAGTTGACTGTGAGAATTGCTCATCCCCTGCTGAGCATGGCAAAGTTTCTTGAGTCAGAGTTCTCCTTGTTTGATATCTCCTACCTGGCTGTAAGTTTCATGGCACAGTGCTCCTGGATGCCATGCAATCAAAGGCGTTATGGTTGTGTTCTTTTCTCTCCACAAATGGCTTATATGCTCTACACATCGAGAGACTCGGTGCTCGTTTGGGCGAATCCCATTTCTGGAAGAATGGAACCAGCTCATTGCTGCTGACCCAAAACCAGTTTTTTCATGTTCAGCAGCATCACCACCATCACAAGGATCACTCTGCAAAGCCACCATCACAAAAGTAGAATCTGGTAGGAGAAGGACGAGGCTGGGAATCCCGAAATCCCATGCTCTTGTTGCAGTAGGTTGAGGGTAGGGAACTTTGTTCTTTGTGTTGTGTGAGAGTTCTAAGTGAGTTTCTGGCTCTTCCTCATTTTTTTTTTTCTCTTTTGTGTTTGGCAGTATGCTCATCAAAAGTGGCAGCACTGGTGCAACGAAAAAGAAGACACCATCTGCGAGATTTATCAGCAGGTAACATTATCCGCACTGAACTTACAATTTGCTTACCTTCCTCGTTTGCTGATTTCAATCATTCTTTATTTTTGAATGCAGCCGAGGTAGAGCTCCATTCTTCAGAATTATGACACAACACTTAAGAACTTAGCTGCGAATGTGGATTTCCGCACAAGGGTCACCAAACTGTCACTATTGCCATTGCTGCATGATGTCTGTGATTTTGTGGCTCAAACTTGTGAGAAAAACCAGTTAGTGCAGGAAAGAAACGACTAAAAGGCATGAAGAACTTGCAAACTTGGTAACACTGTAGAATGCACAGATTGGAATCAAAGCTGTAAGTCTCAGTAGCAACCTATATGTTCTTGGTCATCCAGTGAAATTTGCTCAGTGGAAGCAAAAGCAGCCGGGAATAAACATGTTAAGAGAAAGCAAGACAAGGAAATATATTGAACAATTACAACTACATCTTTTTAGATTGAAAAAATTATCTACTACTCCCAGCGGAGCTGGGGTCTACAAAGCTTGAAATTCAATGCAAAACTGCCCTGACATGATCTGATATGGAAAGCTATTCTTAAATTGTTCGCAATGCTTGATGAACATCACGTGACCCAGGCTGTTCGAAGGCTCTTCAAAGGAGATGATCAAGTTCCTAGCTTGTTCCAGCTTTTAAGCAGGAAGGGAGAACTAAGCAGCGTCAAAGTTCTATCTAGAAATTAAGTCGAATGCATTTTAATTTGTGGCTTTAAAATTTGTAGAGTCTATCTTAGCCTTTGAGGCTACGTGCAAGACTATGGGCCTTCCAACTATGGAGCTGCCTTCAAGTGTTATCAGTGCAGTGAATGGCTTGCTACATGACCACAGACACTTCCATGCTTGAAAGAACCTGCATCAAAGGCTCGAGGTGCCGTGTTTCTGGTGTGAACAAACTACTCCATGGAAGCAAGTATTGAAGCATGGTAATCCTTGAAACTTGGCTTCCATATGTTTCACGTCAATGCTTGGACACACTATCTATGCCGTGGAAATTGTGATACTAAACGGTGGAGGTGACAGCATTAAGCAGAGTTGAAGACTTAGTGCTGCCAGTGATCTCAAAGGAGAAACTACAGAAAGGACCAGATTCTTTGGATGTGTTTCTACAACATCTCATCCGAGAATTGGAGAGCTTGTTCTACACGGGCAATCCAATTGAGTACGCTTTGGATGCCCCTAGGCTGACACGAGAGTTTCAGCAGCGAGCTTTACTCTCTATTGTCACAGCTGATCTACCTGCTATTGAAGATGTGGTTCAATATCTCTGTGACTGATTTCTTAGTTTTCTTGACAAATGCAGGAGATGTGTTGATGCAAATCTACAACATGGAAACAAGTTTGAGAATGCGTGGGAGAAAATGTGAATTCCAGATAGAGAATGGCCGACATGAATGATGCGCTACATAAGCTGGATGAGGGAGATGTTGATATCCTGCGCATATGCTTGAAGTTCGTGGCCAGGGTGTGCTTATCTATATTTGCAGACAACAAGGTTTCAACTTGGTACAACATCCTGCTTTTAATATTCTGCACATGCTTGTAAAACATAAACAAATTTGAAAAAAACAATCTGATAGCCTCCTTTTTGGAGGCATTTCATTGCTTATATCTCGAATATTACAGCACAGCATTAATAAAGGTTTCACTCAATCGTTTCACTGCGCTACTAAATGTTAAGCTTGCAGGCACCATTAATGCCTATATGCTGGTGGTCATTCTGTCATTTCCGAGTTTTAGTAGGTGTTGATATGCCAGCAAAGAAGCTCGCTATTCCTGCCGCTGGGATCAGCAGATAAAGCCTTGCAACCTTTCAAATCCACAATGGCATACTGTGCAATGATGAAATATCAAACTAAAAAGAGAGGTTACCCGGGATATCACCTGTAGCTCGCTAGAACTTTACTAATAAAGCTCAGAGAAAAAAACTAAAAAACCGAAACGAAAAGAGAGGCTACCCGGGATATCATCCATAGCTCGTAGAACTATACTCAAAATCAGGGCCGATTCTAAAGGGTTGTCGCTGCCCTGTACAAAGATAAGCGTAAATAAAGCTCAGAGAAAGGAGAAAGAAACTAAAAATCCTCGACTGAAAATGTGAAAGTAAAAATAACTCACAAGGAGAAAGGAAAGTAAGAATGCATACACAGAAGAATTTACTAGCTTCATCTTCCTCAGATCGGGAGCAGTGACAATTGCTAGGCGAGACAGTGGCAATCAATTGCTGGGCCAAGATTCTTTATACACGAGTATAAGCTTCTAGTATTCCTTCTAGTTTCTGTGGCCTTTCCTATTGAACAACAGAAGGCAGCCCATATGTTGTCCAGAATCTCACATAGCATTTTCTTTTTTTCTGGAATGTGAGGGCGATAGCCTAGCTAAAACATTTCTGGGAAAACGTCAGAAGTGGTGTGTATAATGTAGATTCTTATCTAAATTTTTGGAAAATGGCTAAGATCTGATTTTCACTGAAAGGGAAATTTCTGACAACCTCACATTTCAAAGCTAATTATTTTCACGATTGGTGTCGTTCGTATTGGAGTAGCCATCAAACGAGTAACTTGGGTATCTTTCCGGGTTATAGTTTGTGTAACTGTCAGTGTAATGTTCTGGTTGAATGTAAGAGCTTGTTGGCTGCGGAACAGATCGTTGCTGAGAAAAATAACTTTGCTGGCTGTTTCTCTTTTGGTGTTCTTCTATTTGTGTTATTCTAGCAAGCTCTGCCTCATGCTTGTGTATTGCAGACATTCTAGCTATATTTTGACTCATCTCTGTAAGAAGAGCAAAAAGGCCGTATTTTTTACTAAAATCCCTTTAAAACTTACGTTCTTGCAGTTCTACATCCTGAGATGTTGTGCCTTCGGAAACTGTCTCAGGTACAAAAAACGGCCTTAAATACTTTTTGTCTAAAGTTGCAAACGATGTTCTGCATAAAAAAACATAATGTCAGCCACGAAAGAAAGGGGTTGAAATAACGAACTCATAATTCTTCAGCTTTCGCAGCTTATTCTTGATTAGTGCTTTCTGCTTTTTCAAAGCCTTAATGCCAAAGCCATCAACATTACGATCATATTCAACTGTTTCCTGCAACAAAACTCCGGGACAAAGACAATTAGTATATATGCATGCAATAAAAAATACATCTTGTTGTTCTTCGATTATGGTCTCCTCTTCCTACAATCAAAGGCGTTTGTTAAACGTTCTAGTGTGTGTGATGTTACAGGATACCTCTGCTCCGTGATAATCTGGTCCATGGCATTCAATATTTAAATACATAAGCGCGTAGTACGTTGTGCCACCAATCAGTATAACCTGAAATTCAAAGTAAATTGAAATAATCTGAGACTGCTTTAAAAATTCAACACAAATAAAGCCAACCGTGAAAAATATTGTGAACATTGTAGCGGTTAGCATCACCCGCCCATGATGATCAGGAATGTCCTGAACAGACTGCAATGCCAACGCAAAGGCCATAGCTCCTCGTAAACCTGAGATTTTATTTAGAGATGTAATGTTCTTCTTCAGACGAGGAAACTCACCACCGTACCAAAGAGCGTGCTGTTGATTCATGGGTATCTGTCTTGCTGGTTCTCTAAAATTGTTGAGCAGGGCAGCACAAGGATAGACATTCCATGCTCTGTTTATATTGTACAATACAAACAGTCAGAGTATTTATGTTTAGGAAAAGCTGTACCTTGCAACCAATATACTGATCTACAATTTGTCACCAAAGTTAAAGAAACCTTTGGCACTGCTCAAATTTCATTAAAAAGGATACAATTGTGAACACTGTGAACCCAAAGTTGTTCCAGCTCTGTTCTTCTAGGAAAAGAGCCACACCCATATAGATAAACCTGTTTTTATTGTCAGTTCGAAGAGTGACTTGTCTACGCTTACACAAATGTCTCAGAAAGTTTTGAAAGCATTCCAAAAAAACTTGTTGTAATTTGTTGTGCTTCTGATGAGAGATTAGGAGCAGTATAATACTTCATCGTCTAAATAATGAAATGTAAATAATCTATTACCAAGGAGAACTTACAATGCCTGCAAATAGTATTGCTACGATCCCAGATAGTTCAAGAGCATCTGCCATATTATATGCAAGATAGGGAAATAGTGCCATAAGACATGATTCTAGAATAGCAAGCCTGCAAAGAAAAAGGTACACGTTACGAAAAAAAAAACACAAGGAACCTACCCTTTTTCTTGAAGGCCACAATGCCTAAACATGACCGCACTAAGCATAGACGTCAGTACACCTACAGATACGCATGATCAGCTTGTATACGATGAAATATTTGCTTAACGCACCAATTGAAAAAGATCCAATAAAAATCGCAATGAAAAACCAAAATGCACTAAAAATGCCCGTGCTTTCTGGATGCTTGATAAAGGAGAGAACTGTCCTGCCACAAATTAAAAAGTATGAAACTAAAAAAACCGACAATGGGTCTTTTCTTTTCGCAGACTCACTTATACATGACAATAGCCACCTGAGACACACGAAGAACATTGTTTCAGGCTAATGAACAACATTACTCACAGCATCGTTAAGCACTGACTCTCCAAAGACATAAGCATATAAATTAGCATCTGCTCCCAAAGCCTGTATTGAAAGGACAATAGGCAAAATGTTGTTGGCTTTGTAACTGTAGCTTACATGAAAAATTGCAAGGACAGTGACAGGGTCGGTTGCTGATATCAGAGCACCATAAGCAAGACAAGCTAAAAATGGCATTGAGTAAGTCCAATTGAGAGTTCCAAAAATGTAACTGCTAAAACATGCATATAAGCGTTACAAAATGGTGGAGATTTCAAAGACTTGCATGAGAATTCCAACACCAAACGTAGAGATAGCGGTTCCTAAAAATGCAAAGACACATATGGCTCCGAAGTTGTGGAAAAATGGTTTCTGCGTTTAAAACATGAGGAGGCATGTGATAATATTCTCACGGTTGCAGCTTACACTGCGCAAACTCCAGCCTGACTCAGTAGATACAAGTTGGTTAAGGACACAAAGATCATGCCTCAGAGAAGAAATAAAAGGATATAATATGATCGGGGGGAGCAAAAAATAAAAGAAAAAGCTTTCGTTAAAATTAATCCATGACCTGATCGAGTTCTTCGATCAGAATCTTTATTGAAAGACAAAGGGAAGATACCTGAAACCTTGTGCTTGCCCGACAAGGCGTACAAACAGTCCAACAAGAACCCCTAAACAAACTCTCAAATGACTCTAGGAAGCACGTAAGGTTGAAAACAAACGAAAAATGACAAACAGCAACGTACCAAGCCCAAGCGCAGTTCCAGCCTCGTGAATCACCATAATCTTGTTGCGTCTAAGCATATGTCCTACAAGGAACGATATTCCCAGCATGATAATCTGGACCATAATTGAGACTGCAGCTGCATGCGTAGCTTCTTCCCCATTTTCCTCACTGCCACTTGTGGCATTGACTGGCGGGGGAACTGCTGCAATGGTCTACAAAGAAAAGAAAGGATAGATCTCATTGATAAGATTAAGCATAACAAAACGCGCTCACAATGTTGATTCCCCAAGCCGGCATCATGTGGAGGAGACACCAAACCCTGAAAATAAAACCTATGTTGGATGTCAGTCTCGATCAGCTGACGTGGCATGTCCACGTGGTCATGAGTCATGTCCCTTGAGTCATGTAAATATAGTCGGAACAATGAACGAGCTCATGAGTGTTATGTCCATCCCTTTTCACATCACAACATGGTATCGGATTTCGGGGGCGATCCTGGTTGGTTGATTTGACGTTGCTGTCATGGCCGCTTCAACCACACCACCACCTCCGCCGCCCCCACCAGCCG
The DNA here is from genome assembly GCF_000143415.4 of Selaginella moellendorffii. Lineage (NCBI taxonomy): Eukaryota > Viridiplantae > Streptophyta > Lycopodiopsida > Selaginellales > Selaginellaceae > Selaginella > Selaginella moellendorffii. The sequence goes on along the minus strand of NW_003314307.1, from coordinate 147,542 downwards.
CTGCTGCTGCCACCGCCACCGGTTGCTGCTCAAGTTCTCGTGGCTTCCACAGAGAAAGTGGAGAAATTCGGTGGCACGAATTTCTTCACATGGGCGACAAGAATCAGGCTGATCCTCTCTGGAGAATGAAGACGACGACGAGGAGCTCCAGAAGAAGGCCGCGCAGCAGGGATGTGATGCCGTGGTCGTGAGCGAAGAGGATTCAGGTATTCTAGACAGTAGCTTCAACATCTTTGATGGGACTGAGCCTCGTCCCGCTGAGCAGACGCTACAATCAGATTGGGATTTTCGCAATCAGCAAGCCATCACCGTCATTGGCTTGGGATTGAGCGATGAATTCTTGCCGCTGATTGATCTCACCAAGACCGCTGCTGAAATCTGGACGTCGCTTCGCACGATCTTCGTGGCTCAAGCCGCAAATTCTTCCATGTTGCTGAATCAACAATTCTTGGCGCTTCACATGGAAACGGGTGAAACCATTGCTGTGTACGTGGGACGGATTCGAGGGCTAATGGCTGAATTGACTGGTGCTGGGTCTCCTGTCACGGACGATCGCGCTAGGGCGTTGCTGCTTGCAACCGTCACGCCTGCGTTTAGCACGCTCGCATCTGTTCTATCTCACATGGCCATGAACTTTGATCAGTCGTGGGTGCCCTAATTGAAGAGGAACGCAAGATAAAGGGGAAGAAAGAAGCGATGCCCTCTGCCAAATCTTCCTTGCTTTATGCTGGCGCTGCGGGAGGATCATCTCAAGCTCAGCCGAACGACACTGGTTTTCGTGGCATTTGTCACTATTGCCACAAACCTGGACATTGCAAGAAGAAGAAAGCTGATCGTGCTAAAGCTGCCAAGAACAAAGACAAAGGAAACAAAGACAAGGGCTCTGGGACTCCTCGTAAGCTCTTGATGGCTCTCTCTGCAAGCAGCAGCCACCAGCCCGTGCTCGGACCAGAGCTGTGGCTGGATTCTGGAGCGTCATTCCATATGACGCCCATGGCTTCCTTGTTTTTTGACTACCAAGAACCGTGTGAGAGTGACGCCGTGGGACTCGGTGACTCCTCTGCTCACGACGTACTAGGCAAAGGAACAATCAGCGTTCAGCTCTCTTCTGGAGAAATCCGGGAGATCTATCCTGTGTCTTATGTTCTGGGACTTACACACACGCTGCTGTCGATTGGAACTGCTGCTCAAGTAGGCTTCGATACTCTCTTCACAGCACAGGGAGCGTTCGTGCTGGATGCCGAGACTGGAGACAAGGTTGCTTTTGGAGTTCCAGTTGATACGCTCTACCGCCTGGATGCTCACGTGATCCTTCCACCTGTGGCGCTGATGGCTCGGGCTCCACCGACACTTGCAACCTGACACCAGCGTTCCTGTAGCGCCTGGGAGCGCGCTGCCCTTCTGCGAAGCTTGTGTTGGTGGAAAACACCACGTTTTTCCTTTTCCACAGATTTCTCATTCTCAAGCAAGTTCTGTTCTTGAGTTGGTACACTCGGACGTTTGTTCGATTATGGTTGAATCTTTGGGAGGCAAACGTTACGTAGTCACCTTCCTGGATGATTACACGCGGTACCTGATCGTGTACCTGCTGGCTCACAAGTCAGAGGTGTTCTCCTGCTTCAGCCAATACAAGGCTTTGGTAGAAAATTTACACGGCTGTTTAGTTCGTGTGCTCCACTGCGATCATGGAAGAGAATTCGTCTCTGGAGAATTTGAGACGTTTTGTGCTGAAGCTGGGATCCAGCGCCAGTATGCTGTCCCTGATGCACATGCCCAGAATGGTGCTGCTGTGAGGGTGAATCGCACCATCAGAGAAGCTGCACGCTGTATGCTGCTTCACGCAGGAATGCCAGCTGCTTTCTGGGGTGAGGCAGTTAACACGGCTGTTTATGTTTGAAACCGGTTGCCAACACGTGCCCTGCCTGGGAAGACCACTCTTTATGAACTTTGGATTGGTCACGCACCCGCATTTTTGGCTGTTTCGCCTATGCACACAAGCAATGTCAAAGCTGGAGTCAAAGGCTGAGATATTTGGAAGGCATGAAAGGATATCGCCTTTATTCTCTCAAGCGCAAGACTTTGCTGGAAAGACGGGATGTGCTCTTTGATGAGAGCAAGCTGTACAAGGATCGTACTGAAGTTCCTGCTACTTTCGTGGAACTCCAGCTGGTGGACACAATTCACATGACTACAGCTACTTCTCAAGTCCCGTTGCTGCCTCTTGCTCCTGCTGGTGGTAACGTGGTGGTTCCTCCAGCACTGCCAGCACGCCCTCCAGCTACGCCTCTACAAGAATCTCCTCCAGTGAAAACACCTAGCTTCTCTGAAGAGCTGATGAACACTTACTTCGAGGGTGACGAGGAATTTCAAGCTGCTCCTGAGTTCTTCCTCGGCTCATCTTCAGTGGGAGCTGGACGTGGATCATCACCTTCAGTGGGAGCTGGAAGCAGGTTTCCAACTTCAGTGGGAGCTCTCCCAGACTCTCCACTTGTTCCACCACCTGTGATCCACCCTCTAGCACGTCCTGAACCTCAGCGCTCTGCTCGAGTTCCTGTACCATTGAGGCTGCAACTGGAAGCTGAGCAATCTTGTCCCTTCTTTAGTTTTGGAAAAATTAAAAAGAAAGGAACACACCAGGCTAATTTCGTGGCTGCTAATCCAGAGCAAATCCCCATTCCAGCAAATGTTGACAAGGCATTAGCTGGACCTCATGCTGCCCAGTGGTGAGAAGCCATAAATGCTCAAATGCATTTGCATGAGCGAAACAATACAATGACAAAGACAACCTTACCTGAAGGTGCTCACCTTGTGAGCTTGAAATGGATTTACACAGTCAAGTACAAACCTGATGGAACTGTAGCAAAGTTCAAGGCCAGGTTTGTCACACAGGGATTCAGCCAGATTCCAGGTTTGGAATACATGGAGATGTACTCACCAGTTGTGAAGTTGACCTCTGTGCGAGTGATCCTTGCACTAGCTGCCAAGTACGACCTGGAACTGCACCAGTTGGACATTCGCACTGCTTTCCTGCACGGCAAGTTGAACAAGGAGGTCTACATCATGCAACCACCTGAATTCATCAAACCTGGCGAGGAACATCTTGTTTGCAAGCTAAATTGTGCCCTGTATGGGCTTAAACAATCCCTAAGGGTTTGGTTTGAACGCATTGATGTGTTCTTCAAGAGCCTGGGGTGTGTTCCTCTTGCAGTGGAAGGAATCATGTACCTGTACAAGTGTGGTGACAATTTTCTCCTAGTTGCTGTGTACATTTGTTATGATCCGGCACAAAAAGACAAAGATTTAATTGCCCTAGACTATGCTATGCCACCTCTTGAGGTTCCTCACCACCCAACCACCCCCAAGCTACCTCAAAAGCTCTACTGCGCCGCCGCTCCACTATGAGCCCTAGGGTAGGGTTTAGTCCTTTACTTTAACATGCCTTAATATACCCTTGAGCCTCCCTTTGACTGATGTTGACCACGTGGTCAAAGCTGGCACCTAACAATTCTTCCCCCCCCCCCCTTCCCCCCCAAACAAAGTCTTTGTCCCAAGGATGAGTTGTACCGGTGATCACCCTTTCTGGGGAACTTTGCTCAAGCTTCTAGTCCATCTTCCACAGCCGTATACATCAAGGAGGCATTGGACCTGTCACTCCAAGATAGTACACTTTTCAATTAGCTGATATAAAATACCGGATGAATTTTCACCCCAGCTGGCAGTTGCACCCGATAAGCCGCTTTACCAATGCACTCCAACACTTCATATGGACTAGTATATCGATGGGAAAGTTTATCACTCTTCCTTATCTGTAAAGGCACCAAGGTGTTCTGCCACTCACTTGACGGAAAGATCACTCGCACAAAGACGAGATCACCCACCTTATATTCCCGGAATTGGCGATGCTTATTGGCAAACTTCTCCGCTCTATCCTGAGCTGCTTACAAATTCCGTTTGCACACCATTAGAATCTCATCAAGTTCTGTGGCTAGATCAATTATCTTGGAATCAAGCTTATTTTGAACGTCCTTACTCAAATGCAATCCCAACTCCACCGCTGTTAGAGGATGCCTTCCAAATATGGCAAAGTAAAGACTTAGCTTGGTTCCACTGTATTGGCTATTATTATAAGAAAATTGCAGCAACGGAAGATATAGATCCCACTATCCTTGCCTTTGACCAATGCTATAACGTAGTATATCCTCCATCACTTGATTCACATGCTTGGTTTGCCCATTTATTTAAGGATGATCTCCACTCGAGAGTTTCAAAGTCACTTGCATAGCTTTTGCAAAGCTTTTCCAAAATCCACGGGAAAACTTTGAATCTCAATCACTAATGATATCCTCTGGCAAACCAAAATCAAGAAAAACCTTCTCCAAGTAAACTGTAGCCAAGTCTGAGGTAGTGATAGTCTTCCGAAAAGCCAACAACTGCATATACTTCGTCAATTGATCCACTATGACCCATACTTGCTCCTTTTGCCTCTGTATTCGTGGCAAATAAGTGATAAAGTCCATAGAGATACTACACTAACGGCTCTGAAGAATAGGTAAAGGTTGCAGAAGTCCCCCTGGTTTTTCTTGTGGCACCTTAACCCGCTGATAGAGCTTGCATGATTTACAATACTTGAGGATATTGGCCTTCATATTCCTCTAATAAAAATTGTGCTTAATCAAGTTATATGTTTTCTTCTCCCCAAAATGACTGGCCTCTGGATGATCATGATAGTGGAATAAAACCTGAGTAATTAGCACATCCACTTGTGGCAAATATACACAACCGTTCTAGTAGAGAATCCCATCCACCAATGAGAAAGGGGCTTCCATCTGGTCTCGCAAAGAGGCCACCTTAGCATCCTGAGCCTGAGCATGCTCAACCAATTGCCCAAATTCGCTGACCACCTTACTCAAATGATGACAAAGTCATGTTTGTAATGTCGTCATATGATGAACACGAGATAAAACATCAACCACCATATTTGATTTTCCCAGATGATGCTCAATAGGAAACTCCCCAAACTCCATGAATTTGACCATCCAACAAGCTTGTCTAATGTTCAACTCCTTCTGTGTGAAAAGATACACAAATGGTTTGTGATTTGTCAACACCACAAACACTGCACCATAAAGATAATGCCACCACGTCTGCAAAGCATGAACAATAGAGAGTAACTTTTGCTTATATGTGAAATAGTGTTGTTCCGTGGAATTCAAAGTTCGACTCTCATATGCAATAAGCTGTCCCTCTTGCATAGTGCATAACCACTCGCATCGCATGTCACCTCGTAAGGTTTTGATGGATCAGCAATGCAAAGCACTGGAGTCTCGCTCAACAATCATTTTAGCACCATAAAACTCTTCTCTTGTGGCTTCTTCCACTCGAATGGCACATTCTTGCGTAACAACCATGTCAAAGGAATAGCCACATTTGCAAACTTATGCTGGAAACGTCGATAGTAACTAGCCATACCAACGCAACTCGACCACTGTAATCGGTGTAGGCCAATTTTCCACCATAGACACCTTCTTTGGATTCGTCTTGACACCCTTAAATGTCACAATATGGCCTAGATATTCCACCTCTAACTTTGCATACTCACATTTGCTCTTCTTTGCATAAAGTTTTCGTGCTTGATCACCCGGTGGAGGTGGAGGTGAAGAAATCCGACGAGCCCCCAGGCAAGATCGTCTCGGTTCTTCCTTTGCTTCCTTGGAACTCGTCCAAGGCATGTGACAAGGTCCCAAAGTTTTCCACCAATGGCAATGGTGTCGTGTTGGATTTCAGTGAGAAGAACCCCCCTCCGGTGGCGATTCCTGGAGGGAATTCTTCCTGCTGGCCACAGATTCAATGGTAAAGATTTCTCTCTCTCTTTTTTTTGCTTTTCCTGTTTTAAAGTTTGCAAAAGGGAAGAGGGGACACTCCTCATGCTGGGTGTTGCAGCGTTAATGAGCATAAGTAACAGGTTCATTTTCTCGAGATTCATTTATGGCTTCTTAGCTCCATTGTCTTTGCAGCCTTGACAAAATGGCTGGTCACTTGGCACCATCGCTTCTCAATTTTGCTGCTCTCCAATGAGGCTTTATGGCTGTTCCCATGGTTCTATATCTACTTGTCACAAGGTTGGCTTGTTTATCTCTCTCAGGTGATAGCTTGGCTGACTCCTGCGTTATCTTTTACAGCCCAAAGTCGTTCTCGCTTTTGATTCACTTCTTTCCAGTGCTGTTGGCCATCTCTCTATTTGAGGTTGTAGCCTTCATTTGCTACCTCAAGAGCTTGGAGATCCTGCTTGTCTCGTACACTGTTGCAGTAAGCAATCTTTGTTTTCTTGTGGTAAGCCCCTCTTTGTTTTCTCTTTTCTCCATTTCTTTGGTCTTTTCTCTCCTTTGTTTCTGGCGCAAGAAAAGCAAACTGGGGACTTTTCTAATGTGGACTTTGAGTGCAGGCTAAGCACAGCAACGTGCTACTCTCAATTTTGATAGGAAGAGTGATGTTCAAGGTAGCAAATGGCCGTCTTGTAGCTTTTGGAATTATCTTCCTTTTGACTCGTTTGACGTCCTTTGCAGGAAAAGATATGGAGGAACAAAAGAACCTTGCGCAAATGCATCTTATGCTCCTCCATATTCTTGCTAAAAACAAGAATATTGTCCAAGAAAATCTCCACAAACTCATGAAGATAACACCCAAATACTTCCGTCATCAACCTAGTAAATGTGGCTGGTGCATTTGTCAAACCAAACGGCATAACTGTAAACTCAAAATGTCTGAAGCTTGTATTGAATGCCGTCTTGGAGATAAATGCATCATCCATTGCAATCTGATGATATCCACTCCTTAGATCAATCTTGGTAAACACTCGTGCTTCACCAAACTTATCTAGGATATCATCCACATGTGGCATCGGCATCTTATCCTTCACTGTCTTCTTGTTCAAAACACGATAGTCAATACAGATCTGCATTGAACTGTCCTTCTTCTTCACAAGCAAGACCGGAGCACCAAACAGAGACTTACTTGGCTGAATAAATTCAAACTCAAGTAACTCCTTAACTTGTCATTGAACTTTTTGCTCCTCCACATAATTTAACCGAAATGGACGCCGGTAAATTGGCCGTGTCCTTGGCTCCAATGTAATCCCATGCTCCATACCTCGTAACGAAGACAACCCATGAGGAAGTTCATATGGAAAAACATCAGAAAAGTCGTCAAGTACATCTCGTATTGCTACTTCTCCCCCACACGCAAAGAGAGAGCCGCCCATGAGATACCCACTGTTCTCATACTTGGATCTTATGATCCTCCCCATCCTTCGTGGGGCACAACACACCTCAGTTCAAATTCTTCCATCTGTCCTTTAGGACCATTCCTTGACTCCACTTGGTCATTCAGCCTTTTGGACTTTTCCTAATCCCCCAACCTATAAGGTCTTACTTTTGAGGTGCCAGGTCATTGGAATACAACTTCTTGTATTCATGTCCTATTCCCCAGGACCACCATTATAAGTGTTATTCCAACACTTTATTTTGTTCTCTGGGGGCAACCTTTGCCCCTTAGGACTACTTGTCCATGTGATAAGGATACCAACTCATTATCTAAGTACACCCCCAACTCCTTGGGTTGTTCCAGCATCTATTAGAGGTAGCCCTGGCTACCATTTCAATGACTTGTGTCCTCTTCTGTATTTAACTTCCCGCGGTCATTACTTCTGGTCTCACATTCATGAGCACCAACCTCAACTATATGAGGATAATCTTGTGACTCCTTTATTGCTTTGGAGTCTCTATCTTTACCGTGATCCCAACTATAGTTGTTTACCACAACTATCTTAACCAGTTTTCTAAGTCAAACGCTCATCTGGATCACATCCTCAACTCTATGAAGAAAACCTTATATTGTTTCTAAGATCCCAAAGTCGTTCCATTATTGGCCCTTTTGTATCCACCACCTCGCCTACAAGTTCCCACATGAACTGTAGTGGAGAGTCATATCTTCCCAATTTGCTACTCCTCAAGGATAGGCCCACTCCTAGGATGTAACGCATATGATCATAGGATAAGATTTGGATATTCTGTCACCGTGGATCCTTGGAATCTTGGGGGATAAATGGGGATAAAATAGCCACTAAGGGCTCTCTCATCAAGAAATTGCCCTTTTTCCAGTTGGCTTAAGGGCAGAGAAATGAGGTGTGCTACAGGTCGGCTTTTCTGACTCAAGTTGCATACGCAGAGACTTTTCTAGTAGATCCGAAGCAACTTGTGTAGGATTAGTTGGATTGCACCATTCGGTAAGAACATTTTATGCATGTTCAATTACTGATAGAGGCATGCATGCAGCTAGTAGGATGGTGAAGAGGAACCATGTTGATGACGTTGAAACCTCTAGACGGGCAAATCGAGAGGAGGAAACTCCTGCTAGAGATGCTGCGGAAGAGGCAGAGGCTGAGTTAGAAGAGGAAGAGCCGGATGCTGCAGCGCTATAGCATACAGCTCAGGAAGTCGAGATTGAGAATTTGCGAAAGGAGATTCGCAAATTGAAGAAGGAGAACAAGAAGAGGAAGAAAGAAGTTGAGGCAGCTAAACCAGCTAAGCCTAAGCAACCGGACTCCTCCTCAAGTTTTGAGGACGATGAAGTTCTACAGCCACCCCCAGTTGCATGAGTTTCAAAATTCAAGCCCCCGAAACCACCCAACTTTAGAGGCATGCGGGACTATCAGGTTTTGGAAGACTGGGTCTACGATATGGAAAACTATTTCATAGTGGCAGACGTAGATGATCATACAAAAGTTGCGTGTGCGCAATCCTTTCTCACCAATCATGCCAAAAGTTGGTGGTGCTAGGTGTGTGCTGAAAAAGGGCAGACTAGAAATTGAACCAAGATGCGGTCTCGTATCCATAAGGAATACTTGCTGGATGATCTTGGACTAAGACTTTGTGCTGAGCTACAACGGTTAAAGCAGTGAGGGGACCTCATGCATTATGTTAATGCGTTTGCTTAGAAGCGCATTATGATTGCAAATATGAGTGACAAAGATGCTTAGAGTTATTTTATTGATTTAAATCTATTTAATTAAATCTATTTTCTACTAATTTAAATCTATTTAAGCCGAAGACGTACTTGGAGTGTAAGGAGGCAGCGCAGCAAGTTGCCTTTAGTCACTCGCTCATTGAACAATATCAACAGCCGTATGCTGGTACCTCGGATAAGAATAAGAATTTTGGGAATAAACAAGGTGATTGGAAACAGAAGGTGGAAGGTAGGTTCCGCTCTAGAGGCTCACAAGCAACAGTTAACAAAGATGGTGGTGGTTGGAGACCACCAACAGCTTCTTCTGGTCCTAGGCCCTCTGTTCCTCCTCCTAGTGGGTACAAGCAGCAGCAACTTGCAAAACTTGCTCCTAGTGGAACAAGGTCTCAGGTTAATGTCATGAGGGAAGACGGTGGTGGTGAAGCTGAAGGGGTTGACAAGTTGGTCAATGCAGACTATGAGGAAGAAGAGGTGAGTAACTTTCGTTGCTTTTTTCAAGCTTTTCTTACAGTCAATGCAAACACTGATCCGTTGATGTATCTGGTAGGCTTTGTCCGTGGACACCGAATTTGAGTGATGATTGACACGGGAGCTACGCACAGCGTGATATCCGAGATTTAGTTAAGTTGTTAGGATTGAATGCTGAGTAAATGTCGCCTATGCACTTTCGGTTTGCGGAAGGTGGGCAAGTAGCCAGAAAGTTTGTGAGTGATGTTCCAATAAAGATATCCAAGTGGAAAGAAAGACTGGACTTGGTAGTGTTGAAGATACCAGATTTTCAGATGGTGTTTGGTATGGACTTCTTCAATAAATTTATAAAAGGGATTTATGGTGCTGGACAGAGTCGTATCACGTTGAAGTCAGAAGGAGGTCTTGATGTATCCTTTCAGTTGCAAAAGCGTGTAAGCGACTAATTTTTCCATTCTACTTTAGTCACTTAACCACACCTCCAACCGCATGGAGGAGTCTCACTCACAACCTCCATAAGTCCTATTTCCGACTTGGGCTTGCTAGCCCCAAGAATGGCATCCCCGCCACTCAACCTATGCACTTGATCCAAGTGCTCCATGTGTCCGATCCCATGACCGACAGCCCAAGGTACCACCGACATATCAGCCCGTTACGCTAAGGCCATGCCCCTTTACCTTGGTCACACCGGTGGACTAACACCACCTGCATCACAGTCCCATCTCTCAAGGACTGGGCCATCCGTCCATGAGTGATCATTCCAAATCCACTCCTTAGCATCCTTAGGATGCCCACAGACATGGGGAATAGCCTTCCCCAATATCCCTTTTCCGGTCTTCACCAAGTCCCTTTTTGCCCATGGCCGTGTTCGCCAACACTGCCACTGGATCGAGGCCCATAGGCCTTACCACTAAGTCCCACGGTCCTCTGGGACTTCCTCACCACTCGACTGTATCCTTGGTCACTACACTAGAGGACTACTCCTCCTCCTTTCCACAGTCTGGGCCTTTGGGACAACATTTCGGAACACCGTGGCCCTACACGGGCCTCATGGGTACTCTCCTCGCCTTCTGCCTTTGGGTGCTCTAGCCATGGGCTTAGAGCGAGGTTCCGTTGAGCCACGACAGGTATCCAAGTAGGTAGTGCCACCCACACTTGGACTGGGAGCATCGGCCAGTCGATCTCCCGGGGGAACTAGAGCCGGCTCTTGAACACTTCACCAAGCTACCCCGCTTGTCGGTCCGTGTTCACTCTAGTTTTGGACTTCCCAGTGGGCAGCTCATCACCCAACACTGGGTCCGGCCTTCCTGGGCCAAACTGGCCTTTCCTGGCCAAACTGGCTCCACTGCAGTCCTCCCCCTACTATACTTTTGGAGCTCACCAAACCCCCCAGGGTTTGGGAGACGAACGCTTTGGGCTTTCACCCTCTCAGGCTCTGGACTCGGAATCGGATTCGGACTCGGACTCGGAATCGGATTCGGACTCGGACTCGGACTTGGGCTCGGCCTCGGTCTCGGTCTCGGTCCCGATCTCGGTCTCGGTCTCGGTCCCGGTCTCGGTCTTGGTCCCGGTCTCGACTTTGGACTCTATCTCGGGTCCATCTTGGACTCCAACTCGGACTCCATCTCGAACTCCATCTCGGGTCCATCTTGGGCCCATCTCGGACTCCATCTCGGACTCCACCTCGGACTCCATCTCGGGTCCATCTCGGGTCCCATCTCGGGTCCATCTCGGGTCCATCTCGGACTCCATCTCGAACTCCATCTCGGGTCCATCTCGGACTCCATCTCGGACTCCATTTCGGGTCCATCTCGGGTCCACCTCGGACTCCACCTCGGACTCCATCTCGGGTCCATCTCGGGTCCACCTCAGACTCCACCTCGGACTCCATCCCAGGTCCATCTCAGACTCCATCTCGGACTCCATTTCGGACTCCATCTTGGACTCCACCTCGGACTCCATCTCGGACTCTTCCACGTGTCATGTGTTGGTCCCTTTGGGTCCCTTTTTGGAGCCTCGCTTATTGCTCGCTTCGTGCTCATTCCTCGAGCACTTTGTTGGGAGTTCTACTCCCGCTCTCAACCTTTCAAGTCGGAGCTTTTAGTCCAAATGTGTTACGCTCGTTTGGTTTTCACTTCGGCCACTACCACGTGGCGCCCTTCCAGCTCCACTTTGGGGCCTAGGGATTTTGTGTCTCACAACTCCACCACCCATAGACGAAGTTCAATGTCCTCATCGAACGGTAAACCACTTTATAAAGTAACACCCACATGTGTTACCATTTCCATCCTTGGCACCTAGCCAATATTTGTCAATGGTTTGACATTGAAGGCTCACCATGCCTTCTCCATATTCGTCAATGGTTTGACATTGAAGGCTCACCATGCCTTCTGCATATTCGTCAATGGTTTGACATTGAAGGCTCACCATGCCTTCTGCATATTCGTCAATGGTTTGACATTGAAGGCTCACCATGCCTTCTGCATATTCGTCAATGGTTTGACACCAAAGGCTCACCATGCCTTGCCCATCCTCTAAGGAGGGTAGTCTCTCCAACTTAGAGACTGATTGGACCACATGTAGTGGTTCTCTCCTTTTATTAGTTTAGTTCTCGCTAAACCTCTTAGAGACCCTTCTCTAAGTCAATCCCACTACTCCTTCTTGAGTAGTCTCAATTTCCATCTATTGAACGTTTGCACCTTGAAACTTTTACTCTTTGACTTCTGGAAGTCAATTTCCTAGGTGTCTCCAACACCTTGCATTGCACATATTGTGCAACTCCACTTCCCCATCCTAGGAAGTTCTTTACTTGAGGGCACTATCATCCTCTCTTCTATTTCGTGCCACCTTGGGCACTAAGTTCCATTTATCATACTTTGTGCTAGGGCTGTCCATGGCTCTATCATTTGGCTACTTTACCGCTCCCTCCCTTGGAGCTTCCACTTTCGCCAAATCAGAGCAATTCGGAATCCATCCTTGGAAACACACTTCCTTTCCTGCAATTGGTTAGCGTCCAACACATTAGTGTTCCTCGCCTAACTTTGCCACTTGGATTTCTTCCAAGGGATTCCACGGCCCCATCTTGGCCACTCATCTTTTGCTCCTATCCGTTAATTGTTGCACCGAACAACACCGAATCTCTACCTCCCTCCTTGAGGTATTCTTTTGATTCCATAGCAAAGGCTCTGCTTTGCCAAGACTAGGGTGTTCACCCCTAGTAAGTCTCTTTAGCATCTTCTGCTGTGGGCTCTATCCATGTCCCAACTTTGTGACCCTCCCATGGGTCTCTCCTAGAGACTACTTTGAACTCACAATACCATTGTATGGTCATAGTTCATTTCCTTAGGTGTCCTTCCCACTTGGTCACCTTGACCAAGCCACACCATTATCAATAGGAACTAGGTCTTCCAAACCCTTCTAAGTTGTTGACTATGACCCCGGGGGCATCCCCCACACTTGGCGGTGCGCCCAAGCTAGCCCTTCCGGCCAAGGATCTATAGCAACTGAGACTGGGTGTCCCCATCTCATTCACCACGTCCTTGGTGCCCTTTGCACCAAAGTGTTCAAGTTAGATATGCTGAGCTTTCACTCTAAGCAATCTAACGGTGCATCACGACTCCGAGGCATCCCTCGCTTGGCGGTGTGCCCAAACTAGTCTCCCCACTGAGAGTCCATGACCACCGAAATATGAGTGTCCTCATATTCCAAACCATCACCACGCCCTAGTGATTTGGGACTCGAACCCAAGCACTAGAGGGTCGGGACTCGAACCCAACCTCCGTATATGCATCTACGGATGGCATCACATCGGATGCCTGGCGTGACTCCCCACGCCGGTGCACCAACTTATATTTAAAGCGCGCTATAAATCACAGCTTAGGAACCTAATTCCTCCCCACTGCCAAGTCCTCTCACTTGACAAGCTCGTGATCATGTATGGACTCCTCCATGCTTGGCCCCATGGCCCACCCTTTTGAAGTTATCACCTTCAACTAGGGTATTTGTTCCCCTGACTTGCCAATCTCGCTTTGGCAAGTCCTCCGACCACTGTAACATGGTTCCTGCACAAGCGTGAAAGCCCTTGATCATCGACTTTCGTTCAAAGCCTTCTCTTTGAACACTCGGGAACTACTTCCCTAACCTCGATAGCCTTGCCTCATGGCAAGCTTCAAGGCCACGCTTCTGCTGCGCCACTCTGATTTCGCGCGTTCCTTGAACCATTTACGCTTGGCCTTTCTAGGTACTAAGCTACCTAGAATCTTCTTTGGGAACCTTAAAGGAACTCTGTCCCTTAGCTTACTAAAGCCTCCCTTTTTGCAAGCTTTCCAATTACCATATAGTCTAACATGGACAATTCCATATTTTAGACTCTCCATGGCATCATGGTTGCTAGTGGCAACACCCTCGAGCCCCCACTTGATTCTCCACTCCCAGCTAGCATAACTAACCTTGGTTATGCCTTTCGGTTTCTATGGTTCGGTTCTATCCCCTTCTTGCTTTTGGCTTCACACCTTTCCTTCGGTCATTCTCCTCCCGACCAGGAGGATAGCTTTGCACTTTCTATCATGCCTTAGCAAGTATTCTTTGGGATGAACCTACCCGATAGCCTAGGGAGTGGTTCCTCAATCCAGGTATGCTCACCCTATAATCCCACACACCGGGATTACGTTGTTGCTTATGGGCCTTTGCATGCCCATCGCTAGCCTTGCCAAAATTCCATTTTTGGCTTTGTCCAATTCGAGTAGACAGTCTTCTCCTGTCTCCGCCACCTTGGACATTTGGATAGCACCTACTATCCATCGTTCGCTAGGGACTTAGTCCCTTGGGCCTTATCTACTGCCCTCGCGACATCAAACACCACCTCCTAGTGTTCTAGAGTGTTCGGGTGTCCCAATGAATACTCTATTTCGTTAAAGTGGGATTTATTCAGTAAAATGGGACTAGGTACAAATTTTCAAGTATTTGAAAATGACATGAAATTATATGTTTTTTGTCTAGGGGCTAGACATATCTGGGGCATGGTGACTAGCACGGTGACTTTATGTCTAGACTAAGTCCATCTGGTTGTATAATAAATCTCATTGTCAAGGTGAACAAGCCGAATCTAAAGCTAAAGAAGAGCGATGGCATGCGCGCACACACTATTTGTTTGTTCATTGAGTGTGTGGTGAGCTTTCCAAGATGAACGTCATTCCTATTAGCCAGACATATAACTTAATGGTGAGAACATTTAGATATTATTCAATGTTATCTTTTTCTAACGAATCTAATTGTGAAGGTGTAGCAAGAGGCATTGCTAGTCTGGAGAAGTCATTTAACTCATTTGACCCTTAGTGTATTTTCATGAAACTAAATAACATTCATATTATTAAGGAATTTCTCTAGTACCTTTTTTTTACGACATAGAGGCTTGCATTTCTTTCAAAGGTGATTTAGTAAAAGGCCTGAGGGCACATGCCATTCTATTTCTCAGACCGGTATTAAGATATACTAGTGCAAAGGGAAAAAGGTATTTGGTGATCAAGTAAATGGCATGAGGGCACACGCCATTATAAGCCTAAGCGCTAGTGGACACCTCCTTTTTGATACTCTCAGCGGTACTATCATCCTTCTCCGAGTCAGTTGTTTTGCTTTGGATTGTTGTCTCTGACGTTACTGGGGCGTTCTCGATAGTTGTTAATGTTGCCGTTTGTTCAGAAAAATGATCACCTGGAGTATAGTACGGGGAGTTTGGAAGACTTATATATTCTACATCTTCACCTATCTCCTTCTCCGTCTCCTTTTCTGCCTCACTTACAGATTTTGTGCTTGCCATGAGAATGCTCTTCACCCTAAAATATGGAGTTCGTTGTGTTATAAAAGGAAACCAACACACACGCTGCAAGGGAATGATGGTACATAAAGCACGTAAGCCCACAATATGGGTTTATGTGCCATTAATATGGGTCACACGCCATATTATTAGATTTATGCACGTGTGATTGGTAAATGCATATGTCACATCATCTTTGTTTTACCTCACACACTATATCAGGCCTAATGAACCATATCACATGTGCGCACATGCTATATATATGGAGAAGTATTATGCAAGGATAGAAAAATTCAATGCATGATTGTGGAGAGCAATGGCATGAAGCCACATGCTAAATAACATTTTAGAGAAAGAATTAAAATAAAAACATGCAAACAGTACTGAGTGGACCAAGACTTAGAAGTGCACAATTGAATGAGGTATTTCTAATAAATATTTCACTCACTTCATATAGGAATGGCTACCACTCTCAAATGGCGTATCGCTTCATGCCATCACCTCGCCATTTGTTATAACAATCCGATGAATTCATATTTGGCTTGTTCACCTTGAACTTTAAGTAAGATTTGCTAGAACAACTAAGAATTTATACTTGTTATTTGTATCATCTCACCTAGGAATGGCGTAAGGCCACATGCCATCACGCCTCCTTTGATTCAGATTCGGATTGTTCACCTTGAAATAAAATACATTAGAAACTTAGTAAAGGAATATTAATGAATCTCACCTTGAACCCGGGTTATGAATGCTCTTGCTACATCTCTTGCATGGTCTGGCAAGGTGATGGTGGCACTCTGCTTCCGCATCCAACCATGCACAACATTATCCACCAATATACTCATGCTGGGATCCCTTGGATTCAGCACCCATCTCTTTTCTAGGCAATCCTTCGTATATCCGGAACTTGGCTTGAACCACTCCACAGTTACATTGAAGGAGTTAGTTTCTGCGTCCTCCTCTGCATCAGTGATGCAGCGCCCCACCCATATCATTTGTTTTTTATTACTAGGTCTGACAAGCACGACCATTCCTTTGCAGACCTGTACTGGATTGAATGCTGAATCCGGCTTCTTGTTCCTCGGCCCAAAATAGTGATCTTCAACATTGTTATCTGTCACTGCATTTCTAGAGGACATTGTTCCGCTACTATCTGGTGCTCTGGGTTCTGGCCAAAAGGACTCTTCCAATTCTTCATATACAACCGGCCCATTTTGGATAGCAGATATAATCTTCTCCCAATATTCGATCAAAGGCTTGCACCTCTGAAAATAGGATTCTCCACCAAACACCAACCCCCTCTTCCAGAAGGCAATATGCTGTCTAATCCCGGCCACTATACTTTCCTGGTCTTTGAGTCCATCCGGGTGTATCGGCCGTGGGGAACCCTGAGGAATCATAGGTTCCCCAGTTATGGGATCTCTCTTGAAGAGTTCAATGCCGTCCACTGGCAGCCACACTATGTCCCATTCTCTCATCTTGTACCTCATCACTGGAGCACCGTCACACATGCTGAAATGAAACTGCAGAGGCTTGGAGTGGCCAATCAGCGTTTCGGATCCGTCCCTGATGTAGCCTCTTACAAACCTTAAAGTCTGGAACCTCTGTCACAAGTGCAACTTCAACAGTGCCTTTGATGCAATTTTGGAATTCATCATAGAGTTGTGGGAGGGTGAGGACATTGGATCGCCGGAGGGACTCTGCCAGGTGACTGAACATGGCATCGACGTCTTCATGAGTGTGCCCAACCATGAGAAAGCCAAGTGTAACCGTTTCAAATATGCCTTTGGCAACAAGCATCGCCAAGTACGCGAAGATGTACATGTTTTTGTTCTCACTGCCAGCATTGTCTGTTTGGAGTAGAAGATGGGGTGGAAGGCCACATCGGCCGCAAGAACTTCCTTGAGATTCTGCTTCGTTTGGATGAGGCTGTGCATTCACCGGGCGACCAGCCTCGTCGGAATGGCATGAAGCATCACGTGATAACCCTACAATCTGACGGCCAACATATTCACTGGGATGGCATGGGGCCCCACGCGATACTGCAAGCCTTTGCTCCTCCTCCAGCTGAACCCTGTATGGGGTTCGATCGACAAGGGCTTTATGCAAGGGTTGGCCGTTCAGCTCAATCTGCGCACTTTGCAGAGACCTTAAGTGTTTTGCTAGGGACGCAATCATCATGTTTGCACACCCGCCACCCCATAGAGGTACAAAGAAGTTCCCATAGTTCTGGGCACCATGCCCATGAGCGATTATGCCAAACAGAGACACAGGCAGCTGCATGGATGAAGAGATTGCCTTGGGGGCAGGATTGAGTCGAAGTAAGCATGTCTTTTTCTGGTCCATTTTGTCGTGGATGATGCAGAGGTAAGAGTCAGGTCTCTCCATGGAGAGAATCCTGTTATGATAATATGCAGTCCTGTAGCTTCTCTGCTCGATGTTGTGGTCGAGCCACCTTCTAACCAACGTCTCTCGCTCTTGAGCGCTGCAAGAATTCTTTGACAAAGCCATTTTGATAGCAGTGCACTCGTCACACTTTGAAAAGCTGGAGTACTTTCCTATACTCACATCCCTGAACTTGTTGCTCCACAATCTACTAAATCTAGATTGGCTCAGCTTCCTGTAGCCATTACTCTGGAGTTCCCGATTCACATCTTCCAATATGGCCCCCTTGGTATACATGAAAGGGAGAACTCGTTGGGTGTCTCGTGTTTCATCTTCCAAGAGGCGGGTTTTATGTGGTTGCTGCTCGCTACATGTCTCGACAAACCTCATGAAGATTGCCTCTCCATATACAACATGACCCCTGGTTTTGTGCGTACCGTCGTTCCCATGGACTGCCTGTTGAACCCTTTGTTCCTCGAACTCAGTTTTGATTCTGTAGAATGTGGTTCGAGGGACTCCATAAATGATTCTCCATGCCTTCATGCAGACCAAACCCCTCTGGAAGACCATGCCCCCCACTTGATGTTCTGAAGCATCAACAGATGACCGTAATGCCTCATACACAAAATTGCGAGCTGCCTTCCAGGACAATGTCTTGTATCTTGCTCTCTCCTCTTCAATAGCATCCCAATCAGCATGTTGACAGCACCTCCTCTTGCAACAAGCAACTGTCAAGACCATTCGAACCTCTTGAAGCTCAATAAGTATGGCATTACTCTACTCAAGCCCCTTAAACTCCTCAAGCACCTTAATATCATCCTTAGCTATGACAATTTTCTGCTTTTTCGGTTCGTTGCTCAGATCCCTTTGGCTGCGCTTTAGGAAGGTGTACTTTCTTTTCCCATGAAGAGATGTTCTGTCATCAGTTGTAGTGGTGTTTGATTGTGAATCCTTCACATTCTCAAACACTAAGTGCCTCAATTTCCACCGCACAATGCTTCCAATAGTCAGACTGTTTTCTTCTGTGTCAACAACCTCTAAAATCGCAACTCTAATATCATCCCAGCCCAATTCTTGATTAGCAACCGCATCTCTTGGATCGACAACTGTGGCTAAGCCCTCAGCTACCACCTCCCCCTCGGGGTTGTTTAGAAACACCTTCGCCTGAATCCATGTAGCACGGTTCTTAAGATCCATGGAGGGAACATGCGTCGCACTTGCGCTGTCCCCAACATCTGCTTTCTTTTGAAGATTTTTCAAGGCAACAACAACATTTACCCCGACGACCATCTCTCCTCATTCAATAGCGACCACATTCCCATCGAAGACAATCTCTACTGATACAGCAGCATTGCCTTCCCCAAGCCTTTGACAGTGTATAACAAAGTTCCGATCCATAGACACAAGGGTCCCTTTTGCAACTCTCTTCCCACCATTCAAAATGTAAACCTTTTCCCCAACCCTGAAGGCCATTTTGAAAGTGCAGAAAAGAAGTTAAGACCATACAAAAAATGATTGGAGAATGGCCTAAATCATAACATACCAAACAACCTCAATAGCATGAAGCCACATGCCATTATTCAAACATGCTATTGACACCCACGTGAAATTTCGCATTCACAAAATTGGCATGAGCCCTCATGCCATTAGTGGTACCATTAATGGCATGAGGGCTCATGCCAATTTTGTGAATGTGAAATTTCACGTGGGTGTCAATAGCATGTTTGAATAATGGCATGTGGCCTCATGCTATTGAGGTTGTTTGGTATGTTATGATTTAGGCCATTCTCCAATCATT
>NW_003314307.1:76921-127958 GCF_000143415.4 Selaginella moellendorffii | reverse complement strand
GATTGGAGAACGGCCTAAATCATAACCTACCAAACAACCTCAATAGCATGAAGCCACATGCCATTATTCAAACATGCTATTGACACCCACGAGAAATTTCGCATTCACAAAATTGGCATGAGGCCTCATGCCATCTTGATATACACACAGCTGCAGGCAAGTAAAAACATATATGACAATACGCTAGCCATGAAATTGAAAGGGCCCAAGATGGCATGTGGCCTCATGCCATTTCTAAATATGGTCCTAAGCCATTCCATGGTGAACATACCAGGAAGCACAAGTGCCGAATATCAAGAGGAAGCGGTAGCCACACCAAAGACAGTGCCGCTCGCAACACCGCAACTGCTCGTAGCGCCACTCGCACAAACTGCCACTCGCATAAACTGCCACTCGCAATGGCGCTCGCAATGCCGCAACCGCTCGTAAACGCATAAACCACGGCTCACAACGCCGCTTACACAAGCAGCGCTCACTGCGCTCAGCGGAACCAAGAACACGGCGCACAAAAATGATAGACCTAGGAATGAGTTCGAGAATTCAAAAATAACACACGCTTGAACGTCATATAAAATCCTCTGACAAACCAGATCTTATGACTCCTCTGACAAATTTCAAACTGAGTAGCTTCTAGACTTTGCTGTCGGAGGTTGAACTTTGTCACATCATGTCCTTGCCTCGATCCAGCTGTGCCATGTCAGTGATTCGAACTTTGCCATGCCATGTCAGCGATCCGCGCCAAGATTATTCGCCGTGTAAAGGAATAATTATGCTGTGTGTGTACGTCCATTTATGGCAATATAAGGCCACACACCATTCAAAGAATAATGCTAGTCGAGCATTTTTTGGTGCATTTTTGGGTTCAAAATTGCATGAGCCCACACGCTATAAAGTTTACCTGTACCAAAAATAAAAACAGCTTTATTTACTTGGGAATTTAAGTGGTTGAGGCATTTTTAAACTTACAAACACATGCCCTACTTACATTCCTTTGGTTGCTTAAAATTCAAAAATATTATAAACCTTTCTTTTTGCATTTTCAATGTTTTCAATTATGGTTTTTGATTTTTGCAGGACCAGCCTAGTAATCTATTTGCATCCTGTCATGTTTATAGCTAGCTTTCGTTTGTCCCCTTCGCTAGCCTGAGATACATCTGCTCGGCATCTGCCTCTTACAGCATTTGCCCAGAAAGGGCATCTTTCTTCACGCAGCATTTGCCACATGTTTAGGGTTTAGGGTTTAGGGTTTAGCAATTCAATAGCTTGATAAACATGCAAATACAGAACTTGATGCAAAATCCTTTGATATGTCACAATGCCCCTAGGACCATAAACACATTTCAATAGAGAGGGTCCTTTCATTTCATAACTCCTTACGTAGATCTTGGTGAAACCAGAGTTAGTGAAGTTAGTTTCTTGTGATCCCGCATCTGATTGTGATATCCCTTTGCAGTGTCGATGGAAAGGTCAATGCACACCAAACTGTAAAATCTTGGAGCAAAATAACGGTTGGATCTATGGCAAATGCCCCTGAAACATTGTAAGGCTCGTGTGGTCTCATGTGGTGTCCGATCGAGATGCTTCTTTGCAGGGTCATCAAGAAAGACATTGTATACCATTCTGTAAAATCTAATTGCGATCTAACAGTTGGATCTCCAGAAAACTCAAAAAAATCTCGCGCGTGTCAGAATATCCTAGGAATATACTCCTATGTGCCCCTGAAAATGGCATGCGGCCCCACGCCATTCAAGAGATAACGCCAGATGACGCCGAGAATTTTTTGGTGCATTTTTTGGGTTCAAAATTGCATGAGCCCACATGCTATAAAGTTTATCTTTGCCAAATAGAGAAAAGTTTATCTGTGTCATGTGAGGTAGTTACAGTCCTTTGTGCTCGGCATCTGCCTCTTGCAGCATTTGCACTGAAAGGGAATTTTTCTCCATTCAACATTTGGCCCTGAAAATGGCATGCGCCCACACGCCATTCAAGGAATAACGCCACAGGACGCCTGGATTTTTTGGTTTAAAATGTTTAGGGTTTTTTGGGTTTTTTCAAAATATTTTGGGTCCAACGTTTTTTGGGTTTCTTTGGTTCAAAATTGCATGAGCCCACACGCTATAATATTGATTTGAGAGAAAAATAGAAACAAATAGAATTTCTTTATTTAGCTGAACATCTGCCATTTTTGGAAATACAAGATGCTTTGGAATATCCAATCATGCATGGTATAAATATAGCGAGGGTATTAAATGATATCCCAATCATGATCTTTCTTTTGGATTTCGCGTGCATGCAGTCCGAGGAATGATGACGTTGCGGATTTCTTTTGGATTTTGCATGCTTGCATGTGCGCGGCAATCCAGAAATTAATGGTGGCGCCCAAGTCCGAGGAATGATGACGTGGCGGGATTACCAACCGTTATGACATTTCGCGCGTGTGAGGTTAGGTTTTGCATTTTGCTTCGTACTCACGCTCGCACACTCGCGCTCGCATCGCGCTCGCACACTCGCGCTCGCATCGCGCTCCCACTCGCGATCACGCTCACATTCGCGCTCATCTACCTTCTCTACAGGTTTCTCGTGTGCATCGGCGTCCACTCGCGCTTGCATCACACTCGCGCTCGCATCGCGCTCGTGTGCATCGGCGTCCACTTCAAGACACACCCAGTTTGTAACTTCGCCGCCAACTCCACCGCCCACTCCGCCACCCACACACAGCCCACTTGGCGTCCCGGGAGATTTCAGCACCACTCTCCAACTGTAAGTGGCAGAGTAGCCTTGCTGCTACGATTCGTTGCACACACAGTGCACATTCGCCAGCGAGTCCGGCCTCGATTGTCACGGCCTCCATTCGGCTTCAAATGGTAAGTCTTTTAGGCCAAGTAGAAAATGGCATGAGGCCACATGCCATTCAGTAGCAACATTGGCATGCACCGATTGGGCTCTCGAGTGCAGTCCGGTTACAGATGGCGTGTAGCCTCACACCATCTTAGGATACAGCCTCAAGACATCTGATGCAGTGGTGAATGGCGTGTGGCCTCACGTTATTTCTAGCTGCTAGCTTTTCATCTGTCAGCTCTAATTGTTGTGCATTTCTGAACAGGCGAGGAATTGCGTTCTTCTTCCAGCCACTGTCAATGTGGATGCAGAGAAGGGGGAGGAGCTCACCAGTTGGACTTTCGGGATGGAAGGCGAGGATGTGAGACACAAAATCCCTAGGCCCCAAAGTGGAGCCGGAAGGGCGCCACATGGTAGTGGCCGAAGCGAGAGCCAAACGAGTGTAACACGTTTGGACCAAAAGCTCCGACTTGAAAAGTCAAGAGCGGGAGTGGAACTCCCAACGAAGTGCTCGAGGAACGAGCACGAAGGGAGCAAAAGGCAAGGCTCCAAAAAGAGACCCAAAAGGACCAACACATGACACGTGGGAGTGTCCGAGATGGACTCGAGTTGGAGTCCGAAGTGGAGTCCGAGATGGACCCGAGTTGGAGTCCGAAGTGGAGTCCAAGATGGACCCGAGTTGGAGTCCGAAGAGGAGTCCGAGATGGACCCGAGTTGGAGTCCGAAGTGGAGTCTGAGGTGGACCCGAGATGGACCCGAGTTGGAGTCCGAAGTGGAGTCCGAGATGGACCCGAGATGGAGTCCGAGATGGAGTCCGAGATGGAGTCCGAGATGGAGTCCGAGGTGGACCCGAGATAGACCCGAAATGGAGTCCGAGATGGAGTCCGAGATGGACCCGAGATGGACCCGAGATAGAGTCCGAGATGGAGTCCGAGATGGAGTCCGAGATGGAGTCCGAAGTTGAGACCGAGACCGGGACCGAGACCGAGACCGAGACCGAGACCGAGACCGAGATCGGGACCAAGACCGAGGCCGAGGCCGAGACCGAGCCCGAGCCCAAGTCCGAGTCCAAATCCGAGTCCGAGTCCGAGTCCGAGTCCGAGTCCGAGTCCGAGTCCGAGTCCGAGTCCGAATCCGGAGCCTGAGAGGGTGAAAGCCCAAAGCGTTCGTCTCCCAGACCCTGGGGGGTTTGGTGAGCTCCAAAAGTATAGTAGGGGGAGGACTGCAGTGGAGCCAGTTTGGCCAGGAAAGGCCAGTTTGGCCCAGGAAGGCCGGACCCAGTGTTGGGTGATGAGCTGCCCACTGGGAAGTCCAAGACTAGAGTGAACACAGACCGACAAGCGGGGTAGCTTGGTGAAGTGTTCAAGAGCCGGGTCTAGTTCCCCCGGGAGATCGACTGGCCGATGCTCCCAGTCCAAGTGTGGGTGGCACTACCTACTTGGATACCTGGTGTGGCTCAACGGAACCCGCTCTAAGCCCATGGCTAGAGCACCCAAGGGCAGAAGGCGAGGAGAGTACCCAGGTGGCTCGCGTAAGGCCACGGTGTTCCGAAATGTTGTCCCAAAGGCCCAGACTGTGGAAAGGAAGAGGAGCAGTCCTCTGGGGTAGTGACCAAGGACACAGTCGTGTGGTGAGGAAGTCCCAGAGGACCGTGGGACTTAGTGGTCGGGCCTGTGGGTCTCGATCCAGTGGCAGTGTTGGCAAACACGGCCAGGGGCAGAAAGGGACTTAGTGGGGACTGACAGAGGGATATTGGGGAAGGCTATTCCCCTTGTCGGTGGGCATCCTAAGGATGCTAAGGAGTGGATCTAAGATGACCACTCACGGATGGTTTGCCTAGTCTTGGAGAGCCAAGACGGTGATGCAAGTGGTATTGGACTACCAGGGTGGCAAAGGTGATTGGGCATGGCCTTAGCGTAACGGGCTACTATGTCGGTGGTACCTTTGAGTGTCGGTCATGGGATCGGACACGTGGTGCACTTGGACCAAGTGCAAATGTTGAGTGGCATGGATGCCATTCTCGGGGCTAGCAAGTCCCAAGTCCTGGATTGGACTTATGGAGGTTGTGAATGAGACTCCTCCAAGTGGTCAGAGGTGTGGTTAAGTGACTAAAGTAGAATGGAAAATTTAGTCGCTTACAGAGGATCTGAGGCTGTACAACACAGATGGTGAGAGAAAAGAATGCATGGGGATCCTCATCCAAGTGACAAACACTCCATGCAGTTCCATGCAAGAATATGGACTGGCACTTGTGGTAGAGACAGCGTCCGCCTTCAAGATCCACCTTGCACATCCTAGCAGCTTCCTGGAGGGGGGCAGCGGCTATGAGGAATTCCTAGAGGGAGCTAGGGAGAGGTTGTCCAGGAGGCCCACAATTTCAAAGACGCTGCGAGTCTATGAAGATCACATGGAATCCACGGACCTCACCTACGGCGATGTTCAAAAACTATATTCCAACATTGAGCCATTGAGAGTGCCTCCAGTTCGCGAAGTGAAGGGGAAGGGGGTCGATTTGGAAACTACCCCGAAGCAGAAAAGGGTGGTCAAGCTCAAGCCGACGTCCGACTCTCTTGCTCCAAAAAAGAAGCTACTCGGTGATGCCATTGCCTCGGGTTTGAACACTACACCCACCAAAAAGAAGAGCCGCAAAGAGCAGAAAGAGCAAGAAGAGGCAGCAAAAATCGTCGCAGATAATAGTACTTGTTACTATTCCAACAAAGTATATACAATCAACGTGAGCCGTATCGACATCCAAAGCAAATACAACCACAGGCTAGTATCTGATGAGTGGGTGGAGAAACTGAAGCAGAAGATGCTGGCAAGTCCAGTAACACCCGACATCGCAGATGTGATCCCCTACTACCGAACAATGAAGGGCGAGACGAGGTTTTCAGACTTGATCAATAGGAAGGTGTTGGACGATCAGAACATCCGGTTCTATGCCGTCTCCGGGCAGCATTCTAGCTTGGCGATGAAAGAGATAGTATTGGATATTATGGTGGGCGAGGAGGTGAAGAAAGTCTTCAAGACAAGAGTTGTCCGCCTGATAAAAGGCAACTCGCCCCTCCGATCTATCATATCCATCTCCCACGCGCAGAATGTCAAGCAAGAAACGTGCTACAAATCGGGTCTGCACGAGACATTGGCACGAACACGGAAGCTCTGGGTTCACCTGAAGAAGCCACAAAAACCAGGACAAGGACGTGCACTAGCAACTAGCGCCTGGCAGGTAAGCCTCGTTGCATATGGCATAGCATGTGGCCTCACGCCATTTCCATTGCAAGAATTCTCGAGTCTTCTCTCGAAAACACTAGGGGTCAATGACACACTCAGCATCCATAACATTCTACTCGCGACAAAAGTTGTTTTTGACAAATGGGTAGATGTGCTGAGGAGGTACCATGACGGGGAGTTGCTAAACTCAATGGGTGTGGAGGACGGCCGGAAGCCCAATGATTTGAAGCTCAACGCCTTGCATTTCTCGTGGTCTCTAGATGACGACGACCTTCTGACAGTGGCTAATGCTCTTCTACGTGGTGAGGTAGTCTTCAACAAGACCAAAATGACTCCCGGCCATATTGTGACATACGAGGACTTGTGCATGACTCTGAGAGCTCGTGCGCTATTGAAGGATTGGATCTTCGAGCAAGTGGCCGTGGAGAGGGTGAGCATCAACACCACGCAAGAGATGATGGAAGAGCTGGAGTTGTCAAATGAAGACATCGACGACTACGTGAAGGGGGCCCCCAAGTTCATCGATCTGCTGCGGGATGCCACGAAAAGTAAAGCTGAGAAGTTGGATCAGTATCCAAATTTCATTAAGAGGGATGTCGACCGCCGGCTTCAGAAACAGCTCGACCCCGCAGCAGAGGCCTATCGAGAACCTTACCGGGTATACGTGAATTTGGATGAGGATCAATGGTGGAGGAGCATCGTTTCCCGCGGAGATGAGCAGGTCAAGAACATCTTTTGTGTGATGGACTTCACAAACGAGGAGATCACTCATGCAGACGAAGTCAGCTCCATCATTGACTTAATGGTGGGACTTGCGGAGGTGGAATCTTCAGTCCACTATATGATCTACGACTCCAAATCCTATCACAAATTCTGGAAGGCCTTGAACGAGGTGAAGGCTCGGTTGAAAGGCAAGGAGATGCAGGAGATCCATGGGATAATGGCTAAGAAGAAGATACCGACGAATGTCCGCATCTTCACACTCGCCCTTGTTATTGGTCCTGCAGCAGAGTGGGACTGGAGTGACTTCCCAGCTTCGTTCGACAAGGCCGATCGAATTGATCTGAGGGAGGTCAATTTACCCGTGCCTGAGGAACTGAAGACGGCTATGGAGCTTTCGAATCCAGAGAAAGCTCCAGGTGCAGCATGGGAAATGCTCAGCTGGGTCTTCAACGCAATAGCACCTGCTTCCGACTCCAAGGGCAAATGCGTTGTCGAGTACAACTGCGGCGGACTATTCTTTCGAGCCGCACTACTCAAGGGTGTCCCGTGTGTTGCAGTGACAAACTCCATTGAAGAGGTGACTTCAATGAAGCATATAATTACAGTTGCCAAAGAAAAACAGTATCTTCTCTGTGAACCTAGTGAGTACGCACTTTAAGTTTAAATGTTATCTCACAAGCTCTGTATGCAGGAGCGTGGCCACCCCCAGATGCTGAAACAGCGTTAACAGCTACTGTTGGGCCGAGCTCACAACCTGCACAAGGTAAGGTCACGTGAGGCCTCACGCCATTTTGATTATAGATCGTTGTGAATATTCAGACACGAGGACTGAAAAGCGCACTGGTGGCGCGTCGAAGAAGGACAAACAGACAAGCAATAGGAAAAAAGGAGGTACAAATTATATTT
This sequence comes from Selaginella moellendorffii, assembly GCF_000143415.4. Lineage (NCBI taxonomy): Eukaryota > Viridiplantae > Streptophyta > Lycopodiopsida > Selaginellales > Selaginellaceae > Selaginella > Selaginella moellendorffii. The sequence continues at coordinate 120,257 of NW_003314307.1, read as the reverse complement.
GCAATGGCGTGTGGTCTCATGCCATTCCTTGCAAAAGACACTTCTTCAAAGGCAAAACAGGCAAGCACCAGCCAAGCTCAAACTGACAGTGGTCATAAAAAGCGAAAGCACGTTGGACAGTCGTCGGGATCAGAGGCGTTTGATTCGAAAAGGAAGAAGGGCAACGAAAAGATGATAGGTAATGCCTCGCGGTCACCACCTCCTGACTCAGATTCCTATGGCAGACTCCCCTTCCCCAATCTCAATAGAGAGGTACAATGGATGAGGGATGCTTTTCAAGTCAGGGCCACGTTTTTCTCATCTCGTCGTCTTCGAAGGGTCCAAGAACGTGCAGAAACCATGTTAAGACAGTCGGGTGAGGATACGGTCCTAGGTCACGCACTAAAACAGGCTATGGATGTCTTGTATTTTGAGATGGAGACTCGGCCAGATGATTTTCCCAAGATGGTCCTGGAAGAACAAGCCATCCAGCCTGAGCAGCCTATGGAAGAAATGCAGGAGGGGGATGAGGAGCCAGAGAAAGATAATGAGCAGGAAGAGCAAAAGGACGAAGAGGAGGACAAAGAAGAGGAGGACGAAGAAGAGGAGGACGAAGAGGACTTGGATGGTCCTCACAATGGTGACGATCACAATAACGACGACGACGATGATGACGACGATGGCCAGCCTGAGGTGGCCAAAGAGCAACGGAGGAAGGTCATACAAGACAAACCATCAGGTAAATAATAGTACATCCATTCCTAACCTTTTACCATTTCTAACATTGTCCATGTAGGTTGCAAAGCAAATGGTAAGTAGAGATTATTCAGTTGAATTAAGATACAAACTCTAACCTTTAGTGTCGAGGAAGGATAGTGCCAAGCAAGGGTCGAAACGTATGTCCAATCCTTTAGAATCAGCAATGCGCCCAATAGCAGTTGATGGTAAATACAGTATAGTCGATTCAATGTGCTAATGAGTTTGTTTTTAGTAGCCAGTAGGGAGGATACCATCTCAATCGAAGGGAGATATTTGGACATGCATATGGATCCACCAGTGGACTCTACTTGCCTGCAAGAGTCATCAGAGCTGGTGGAGGCTACTATCCATATCAACGCCAAGCAAGTTGACCACGCTCCACTTGATGCTGCCCATACCACTGAGTCAATCTTGTCCACGTATCCAACTGACGGTGACCAGGCGCCATTGTACCCACATGAGGCCGCCCCAGCCGCCGAGCCGGTCGTATCCTCATTTCCAACGAACTCAACGTGTGCCCAATCGTCTGACTACGCGCCGTTGGAACCTCCCTACACCGCCCCTGCTGCCTGTTCGGTCATGTCCACTTTGCCAACGGAGGCACCAGCTGAAATGGCATGTGATCACATGCCATCGGAACCACCCCATGCCACTGTTGAGCCAGTTGTACCAGAGTCTACAGCTGAAATGGCATGTGCCCACACGCCATCGGATGCGATTGACCCCACATTGCAGAGGAGAGTATTTCTGCCCTTCACGTTTCCTCGACCAAAACCCTCTGAACGACCATCGGGAGCACCATTCGCTAATATTGTAGATGGTAAAATTGACTTGTACCATTTTTTAAGCTGACGCATTTCATTTCAGAGTCACGGCGAAAGTACTGTATCGTTTTTGATCTGAACGGTGTCCTTTTCTCCCATGAGCATGGCTCGTCCTCGAATGTCACTGCACCCTCCAAAGCCTGCGGTCGCAAGTTGGTCAAAAGAGACAGATTCACATTAATCACACGGGAGAAACTGCGGGATCTAATAATGACCATGCGACACTTAAAACAGAGGGCCGGGTTCAATTTGCAATTGGGAGTTTGGACATCCATGATGCGCCACAATGCATTAACGTTGCTACAGATGATGCACGATCAGACGCGAGTAATATTACCATTTGACTTTCTCCTAACGCAGGAGGATTGCTTGACTATGGTCCATGTGAGGGGTAGCAAGCCCATCTTCGTCAAGGCAGAGGCTGTAGTGATGAATCGGACTGCTAGGTCAAGTGAAATCCTCATCATCGATGACTCGCCGATTAAAACTGCAGCGAACACGCACACATATGCAGTGCACCCCATCTCTTGCAGTATGGAAACTAGGGAGAAGAAACCGTATGTTCTGGGGGACCTTGCAAAACGGCTTGAAGCGATGGTGATAGAGAACCGGCCAGTCCAGGAGGTGGCTGCAGAAATCAACCAAATGGCAGATGGAACAGTATATCAGAAGCCATTTGATCGGACAGACACCAGTCATCATTTATGGCATGTATATTGTCTAGCCAAGCACTATCCGCATCTCCATAATCTGCTCAACCGGATGGGTTCTTCGACCACTGAGGCACCAGCTGAAATGGCGTGTGATCACACGCCATCGGAACCACCCCATGCCATTGTTGAGCCAGTTGTACCAGAGTCTACAGCTGAAATGGCATGTGCCCACACGCCATCGGATGCAATTGACCCCACATTGCAGAGGAGAGTATTTCCGCCCTTCACGTTTCCTCGACCAAAACCCTCTGAACGACCATCGGGAGCACCATTCGCTAATATTGTAGATGGTAAAATTGACTTGTACCATTTTTTATGCTGACGCATTTCATTTCAGAGTCACGGTGAAAGTACTGTATCGTTTTTGATCTGAACGGTGTCCTTTTCTCCCATGAGCGTGGCTCGTCCTCGAATGTCACTGCACCCTCCAAAGCCTGCGGTCGCAAGTTGGTCAAAAGAGACAGATTCACATTAATCACACGAGAGAAACTGCGGGATCTAATAATGACCATACGACACTTAAAACAGAGGGCCGGGTTCAATTTGCAATTGGGAGTTTGGACATCCATGATGCGCCACAATGCATTAACGTTGCTACAGATGATGCACGATCAGACGCGAGTAATATTACCATTTGACTTTCTCCTAACGCAGGAGGATTGCTTGACTATGGTCCATGTGAGGGGTAGCAAGCCCATCTTCGTCAAGCCAGAGGCTGTAGTGATGAACCGGACTGCTAGGTCAAGTGAAATCCTCATCATCGATGAGTCGCCGATTAAAACTGCAGCGAACACGCACACATATGCAGTGCACCCCATCTCTTGCAGTATGGAAACTAGGGAGAAGAAACCGTATGTTCTGGGGGACCTTGCAAAACGGCTTGAAGTGATGGTGATAGAGAACCGGCCAGTCCAGGAGGTGGCTGCAGAAATCAACCAAATGGCAGATGGAACAGTATATCAGAAGCCATTTGATCGGACAGACACCAGTCATCATTTATGGCATGTATATTGTCTAGCCAAGCACTATCCGCATCTCCATAATCTGCTCAACCGGATGGGTTCTTCGACCACTGAACATGAGCGTGGACGTATTAGAGAAGAGATGGCATTACTATTGGGTTTAAATCCTGATAGTGTGGAGAGTGATGAAATTCCAAGATTATTGTATAGGCGTTGGAGGCAAAAAATAACAGTCTGAGATGGTATGTATTTATTTAAAAATGTAACTTATTATGGCATGGGGTTCCATGCCATTGTATTAATATTAAAAGACAATTCTTTGAGAGGATTTGCATTATACTAGAAGTGTTACAGCATGTTATTGGAAGTCTGCGAAGTTGTTTTATTAATAAGGGGAAAGTAAAGATTGAATGGGGACTTGGGCTCCACCTAGACTCGGAGCAACTGAGCCAATATTAAAAGGATGGAAAGAAATTGGACGACGATGACAAGGAGAAGAGAGAGGTGAAGCAGTGGCAGGGGGAGGAGAAGTGATTGAGTAGACATTTCCTTGTTTAAAATAAAATGGCATGTGCCTCAATGCAGTTGAATTTTGTTATATTTATATACTATATAAAGGTTTGGAAACCTTATTTTACAAGTGGGATAATGACAATTCCCACTTTAACGAAATAGAGCTTATGACGGATTCCTTGACAATGAGTATTTCCTTTTATGACATTGACTTACTACATCGCAACATAAGTAACTTATCCCTCGTAAGGGTATATTCAACTTCCCTATGCCATTAAGAAGGCTTGGGTAGCTACCTTCTACCCGTTTAACCAATTATTTTGCACCTCTTGCTTAGTTGCCTCGTAGTTGTCAAGTCCTACAACTCATTGCTGGTGCTTCCACACCTCCATCATTATCCGGGTCACCACACTCCAACTGCATGCTCTGCAGCTTAGGCTATGCCATTCCCATTTCTAGTGGGATTCCTTTGGCAAGGGGTTCTCATGAACCCACCAACATAGCCTCAAAGTATCACACCTTGGCACGTTTGGTGTCTCCACACCATCGGCTCCACGAGCCTACCTCTATGACACTTCTTTTCTGTGTCTAAGTCTTTGCCAAGACCAATACCACTCTTATGCCAACCATCCGTTAGCACTACATCATAGAGGTCACACACAACTTTGTGTCAAAGTTGTTTTCTTTTTAGGAACACCTTTCCCACAACTTTAGCATGGCACGTTTTGCCATCGATGAGATACCCTTTGTTCTCATCCTTGGATCCTATGATCCCCCCCCCATCCTTCGTGGGGTACCACACACCTTAGTCCAAATGCTCCATCAGTCCTTTTAGGACCATCCCTTGACTCTACTTGAGTCATCCAGCAGTTTTGGACTTGGTTAATCCACAGACCCGTAAGGTCCTACTTGTGGGGCACTAGCTCGCTGGAATACACTTCTTGCATTCCTGTCCTACTCAAAAGGACTATTTTCACAAGTGTTACTCCGACACTTGATTTTGTTCTCTGGGGGCAACCTTTGCCCCTTAGGACTACTTGTTCATGTGATGAGAATACCAACTCATCCACTTAATACACCCCAACTCCTTGGGTTGTTCCAGCATTTATTAGAGGTAGCCCCGGCTACCATTTCAAGGACTTGAGTCCTCTTCCGTATTTGACCTCCCACGGTCATTACCTCTGGTCTCACATTCATGAGCACCAACCTCAACTATATGAGGATAATCTTGTGACTCCTTTGTTGTTTTGGAGTCTACATCTTTCCCGTGATCCTAACTATAGTTGTTTATCACAACTACGTTAGCCCGTTTGTTGCGTCAAACGCTCATTTGGATCACATCCTCAACTCTCTTAGGAGACCTTATACTATTCCCAAGATCCCAAAGTCGTTCCATTATTGGCCCTTTTCTATCCACCACATTGTGCCCAAGTTCACGCATGAACTTGAGTGGAGAGGAGAGCCATGTCCTCTCGATATGCTACTCCTCTAGGATAGGCCCACTCCTAGGACCTTCCGATGCCAACATCAATGGTGATATACTTGAGCACGAATAAAAGTCGGACTAAGGAACAACTCCGATACCAAATTGTAAGCGACTAATTTTTCCATTCTACTTTAGTCACTTAACCACACCTCCAACCGCATGGAGGAGTCTCACTCACAACCTCCATAAGTCCTATTTCCGACTTGGGCTTGTTAGCCCCAAGAATGGCATCCCCGCCACTCAACCTATGCACTTGATCCAAGTACTCCATGTGTCCGATCCCATGACCGACACCCCAAGGTACCACCGACATATCAGCCCGTTACGCTAAGGCCATGCCCCTTTACCTTGATCACACCAGTGGACTAACACCACCTGCATCACAGTCCCATCTCTCAAGGACTGGGCCATCCGTCCATGAGTGATCATTCCAGATCCACTCCTTAGCATCCTTAGGATGCCCACAGACATGGGGAATAGCCTTCCCCAATATCCCTTTTCCGGTCTTCACCAAGTCCCTTTCTGCCCATGGCCGTGTTCGCCAACACTGCCACTGGATCGAGGCCCACAGGCCCGACCGCTAAGTCCCACGGTCCTCTGGGACTTCCTCACCACTCGACTGTATCCTTGGTCACTACCCTAGAGGACTACTCCTCCTCCTTTCCACAATCTGGGCCTTTGGGACAACATTTCGGAACACCGTGGCCCTACACGGGCCTCATGGGTACTCTCCTCGCCTTCTGCCTTAGGGTGCTCTAGCCATGGGCTTAGAGCGAGGTTCCGTTGAGCCACGACAGGTATCTAAGTAGGTAGTGCCACCCACACTTGGACTGGGAGCATCAGCCAGTCGATCTCCCGAGGGAACTAGAGCCGGCTCTTGAACACTTCACCAAGCTACCCCGCTTATCGGTCCGTGTTCACTCTAGTTTTGGACTTCCCAGTGGGCAGCTCATCACCCAACACTGGGTCCGGCCTTCCTGGGCCAAATTGGCCTTTCCTGGCCAAACTGGCTCCACTACAGTCCTCCCCCTACTATACTTTTGGAGCTCACCAAACCCCCCAGGGTCTGAGAGACGAACGCTTTGGGCTTTCACCCTCTCAGGCTCCGGACTCGGACTCGGACTCGGACTCGGACTCGGATTCGGACTCGGACTCGGATTCGGACTCGGACTCGGAATTGGGCTCGGCCTCGGTCTCGGTCTCGGTCCCGATCTCGGTCTCGGTCTCGGTCCCGGTCTCGGTCTTGGTCCCGGTCTCGACTTTGGACTCCATCTCAGGTCCATCTCGGACTCCAACTCGGACTCCATCTCGGACTCCATCTCGGGTCCATCTCGGGCCCATCTCGGACTCCATCTCGGACTCCACCTCGGACTCCATCTCGGGTCCCATCTCGGGTCCATCTCGGGTCCATCTCGGACTCCATCTCGGACTCCATCTCGGGTCCATCTCGGACTCCATTTCGGGTCCATCTCGGGTCCATCTCGGGTCCACCTCAGACTCCACCTCGGACTCCATCTCAGGTCTATCTCGGACTCCATCTCGGACTCCATCTCGGAGTCCACCTCGGACTCCATCTCGGACTCTTCCACGTGTCATGTGTTGGTCCCTTTGGGTCCCTTTTTGGAGCCTCGCTTATTGCTCGCTTCGTGCTCATTCCTCGAGCACTTTGTTGGGAGTTCCACTCCCGCTCTCAACCTTTCAAGTCGGAGCTTTTAGTCCAAACGTGTTACGCTCGTTTGGTTTTCGCTTCGGCCACTACCATGTGGCGCCCTTCCAGCTCCACTTTGGGGCCTAGGGATTTTGTGTCTCACAAAGCGTTCCTCAAAGGATTCGGATGCAAAGTTCCTGACTGCGAGGGCCACTCAAAAAGCAGCTAAGAGGGGATGTCGGACCTTTTGGGTTCAAGTGATGGAAGTTGAGGGTGTTAATGACTCAGTTCGAATCGGCGACAGGGTTGATCCTGTACCAAAGAGGATATTGGAGTTGTTGGCGAGGAACCAGGATATCTTTCTGAAGGATTTGCCGCCAGGGCTACCTCCTAGCCATGAGGTTGATCATCAGATTGAGGTTATTTCGAGTTCTAAACCACCTACAAAAGCTCCATATCGGTTAAACATCAAGGAAATGGTTGAACTCAAGAGGCAACTCACGGAGCTTCTTGACAAAGGTCATATCCGACCTAGCAAGTCACCTTATGGAGCGCCGGTCCTTTTTGTTATGAAAAAGGATGAAACCATGAGGATGTGTATTGACTATCGGGCACTCAACAAGATCACAGTCAAGAACAGTTATCCTTTGCCTCGCATTGATGACTTGTTTGACCAACTCTTAAAGGCTAAGTATTTTACGTGACTTGATTTGCGGTCTGGGTATCATCAGATACGGGTGGCAGGTCAGGATGTGGAGAAGACAGCCTTTAAGACTCGGTACGGATCTTATGAGTTCCTTGTCATGCTGTTCGGGTTATGCAATGCTTCGGCAACATTCAGCACTATGATGGATAAAATATTTAGAGATTATTTGGACACATTTGTTGTCCTATATATTGACGATGTTCTAGTCTTCAGCGAAACGTTGGAGGATCATTTGAAACACTTGGAGCTGGTGTTTCAGAAGTTGTGCGAACACAAACTGTATGCTAAGGAAAGTAAATGTGCTTTTGGTCAATTGCGCATAAACTTTCTCGGACATATAGTTGGTGGTGGTGTGATTGAGGTCAATCCAAAGAAGGTGGAAGCGGTGAATTCCTGGGAAGTCCCGACCACTGTATCAGATGTTTGATCCTTTCTTGGTTTGGCGGGATACTATCGCAAGTTTGTGCGCAATTTTGCAAGGATTGTTCTTTGTAGCGCATCTTATCTCTCTCCCCTTAAGCCAACTGGAAAAGGGGCAATTGTTTGATGAGAGAGCCTTTAATGGCTATTTTATCCCCATTTATCCCACAATGTTCCAAGGATCCACGGTGACAGTATATCCAAATTTCATCCCATGATCACATGCGTTACACTCACCCCCCCCTTCAGAGATGTCAATGTCCTCATTGAATATTCACCAACAACCCTTATTGAGCCAAGGGGAACCAGCACCTCCATTTCCGCACTCAATCTACCAATCCTTCCATTGTGTAGACCGGCTATTCCATCTAAGGCAACTAGTCATCCACCCGTACTGCAGTCCCACGATGGATACCTTCGTCTGGGATGCTCCACAAGAGGAAGGACGTACGCATGGATGTCCAATACGTATGATTTTTAAATTTAGGGGTAGGAATATACCTTGCTCAAGGGTATATTATATTTTAGATAGCCACTAATCAATGGGAATCGAACTTGTGCCATTTGCTCTGATAACAACTGTAGCACACCTTATCTCTCTCCCCTTAAGCCAACTAGAAAAGGGGCAATTGCTTGATAAGAGAGCCCTTAGTGGCTATTTTATCCCCATTTATCCCACAAGGTTCCAAGGATCCACGGTGACAGTATATCCAAATATCATCCCATGATCACATGCGCTACACTCTTCTGTTGACTGAGTTGACAAAGAGTAGTATTCCGTTTCATTGGACACCAGCTTGCTAGTGTGCTTTTGCACAGTTGAAGGAGATCTTGACTACGGTTCCTGTTCTTAGGATCCCAGATCTTGATAAACCCTTCGAAGTGCATTGTGATGCATTTGGCTATGCTATTGGTGCCGTGTTGCAGCAAGATTGTGACAAAGCGGTTGGTGTTACGCTAAGGCAACATGGTTGTCCCGTTGCGTTCTACTCCAAGAAATTGGATGAAACTCAACGAAGATGGCCAACGCATGAGAAAGAGATGTTTGCTATAGTGTCGGCCCTAGAACACTGGAGACACTACTTGGGTGGACACACAAAGGTTTATACAAATAGTAACACACTCAGCTACTTTGCTATGCAGCCTAAGCTTACGCCGAAGCAGGCTCGTTGGCAAGAGAAGCTTGCTAGATATGATATTGAAATCATATATAAACCTGGTAAAGACAATATTGTTCTGGATGCATTGAGTCGTCAAGCTCAATTCCGGGCAATATCGGCAATCAGTTCGGACTGGTTAGAAGACGTTCGGGCTTCATATGGAAGTGATCCATTGGTGAAGGCAATCTTATGCCATGCGGAGTTGTTGAAGCAGAGCCCTGGTAGCGACACAGCAAAAGTTGCTAGTCGCACTAATGCGAAGCTTCACTTCTCAGTTCGGGATGGGCTTATATTCTATAAGCAAGAAAGATTGTATCTTCCCTCTAAGGATCTTCAGCAATTATTTCTGCAGGAACATCATGATGTTCCGGCAGCGGGATATGGTGGGAAGCGAAAGACTCTAGCTTCATTGAAAAAGGGATTTTTCTGGTCTGGTATAGAAGGTGATGTAGTGGATTATGTCTGTTCCTGCCCTATATGCCAGCAATGTAAGCGCAGAACTGAGAAGTAGGCTGGAAAGTTGCAGTGCATTCCAGCACCGGCATGGCCATTTCAGAGTGTGACACTTGATTTCGTCACTTGCATACCGAAGTCTAAGGGTTATGATACTTTGATGGTGGTTGTGGATCAGTTGTCAAAGATTGCACACTTCATTCCAACTGTAGGAATAGTGAATGTGAAACAAGCAGCAAAGCTCTTTTTCCATGAAGTAGTGCGAGTTCGTGGTCTTCCTGAAGAGATGATTTCGGATAGAGATTCGAGGTTTACAGGGAAGTTTTAGGGCACACTGTTCCAGCTGTTCGGTACCAAGTTGAAGTTTAGTACTTTTTATCATCCTCAAACTGATGGGCAGACTGAACGCGTGAATGCTCAAGTTGAGGATTATCTGCGGTACTATGTTGCGGCAGACCAACGCGACTGGGTTGAGCATCTGGATACAGCAGAAATCTGTTATAATAACACATTTCACAGCGCTATAGGCTGTTCTCCATAGGAGATGCTGCAAGGGAATGCTCGTGGGGTTCCTCAACAAATCATTGTACCGAAACCAATGACCGAAGTGTTGGTCCCAGCCATTGAAACTTATGTAGAGCAGCTATGCCAAGGTTGGTCTAGAGTTACTGAGGCAATAGGCAAAGCTCAGGATAGGTATCGATGTGATAAGGATCAACATCATTAGGATGTATCCTATCAAGTGGGAGATCAAGTGTGGCTATCTTCCCGGAACTTGAACATTAAGGGATCTTTGTCTCGGAAGCTGTTACTGAGGTATGTTGGACCTTATCGGGTGTTGAAACGCATTGATGATGTATCCTATCGGTTAGATCTTCCCATGTTCATAATGTATTTCATGCCAATCTCTTGGCTCCTTACACTATGGATGTTGCGCAACATGGGAAGATTCGTCTGCCACTAGCTGTTGTGGACGGTGAACCAGAATATGAAGTTGAAGCTATCTTGGATGCTCGGTCTCGAAGACAGGCTTGTACGAAGGAATATCTAGTTAAGTGGAAAGGTTACCCGACTTATGAATCAACTTGGGAACTTCTTAGTAATCTTACATATGCCCATGAGCTTGTCACGGAGTATGAGAATAGTAATAATAGATAGCTTTTGTAAATCTTGTAATAAATCTTGCAAATTAATAAAGTAATATATTTCTATCAATCAAAGTGTCGTTTCTCTCGTTCGTTTGTACTTGGGTCAGTTTTGGCAGGCTAACTTCGGCACTTCGGTGCATGGGTCCAATCCATAACCATGGGGATAACTATTATAGACTGATCATAAGTCCCCGCCTCTCTCTCGATGACTCACTTTTGAAAAAGGGGCATGGTCGTGTAAACAACTTAATTTGCCAATTTATAATAGTTGTCTAAATCTTCCCGACAGGGTTGATTTCTTGCTCAGGGGAAGTTGGGCCTCTGGTCTTCTCCCTATGTCCCTGCGGGCAGGGATGTATCATTCCTTTGTAAGCCAAGTGGTCCTCGGAGTAGCAAGGGTGGCTAACTCCGTTAGTCATTTCCTTGTCGGTGACAGCTGGAGGGTGTCTTTTAATGTCTTTGGACATAGAGGAGAGGTAGTTCCATAACTCATTTAAGTCGGTGTGTTTCTCATATAGTGTGCTTTTTATTAACTTTCGAAGTTGTTTCCTTGACGGTTTGCTAGACTCGGGTATGCATCGACGAGGACGTCGATCTTCCCCAAGGGGGGGAGAGTGTCACAAATGTGACTTCGGGTATCAAAAGATACTTGTCGACCAGTCCTTACGAACACTCTTTCCTTACTGCCATGACGGTAGAAGATCAGTACAGTTGGATCCCTCTAGTAGCCCCTCTTGTGCTAGTGGAGTTAACTGGGCATTTCGAGTGTACTTAGACTGGACGAGCATAAGGACGGAATTCCTACGTGCTATTAGTTAAGCATACTTAGCCTGGTAAGGAGTTCCCATCTCGTTTTGTCTTGCACTTGCTAGTGACAAGAACCCTCGCATATTAAGACTAGTCCCTCAATATCGCTAGATGATAGCTTACCATGTCTGCCAAACACCCTCACTATCACGCCCTTTGTATTGGTCTCATTTCGGTCCCAAATGCTATTTATGGAAAGTGTCTAGATTAGCTCATTTGGCATATCTATGGAATGTAGAGATCAGCCTGAACACAACGGCGTTCGTCTCGTGTCTAAATTCGCAATCTAGTGCCATTCCATATTTAGTAAGTTTCGAGCTTGTCCTAGAGACTAACTCCTGATACTAAGGGAGGCTTTGGGTGAAAGCCCAAAGTGTGTGTTCCTCAAGGGGGGGCTATCGGGGGTTCCAAATGTATAGTAGGGATAGTGGTTGGAATGCATGTCCGACCACCTGAGACATTAGTTTGGCTCCCACTGAGCTATGTTGCTCCTTGTTCTGCGTTCGGCTTGGGTCTAAGCCCAAGCTCCACACTGCTCTAGTCGGTGGAGTACTCTCCTCCTCGCGTTAAGCCACCGGTATGCCAAAATTGTGCCAGACTCCGTCTGACACCATTTTGTGTGCAGGTGCTAGATACGGGGAGCTGGTGCTCGTGGGATTGTACCGGACCCTCATTTCGTAGCGCAACGGGCTTGGAGTTCTGCTCCAAATTCAAGTGCACTACATAGGACCTTCCGATGCCAACACTAGTGGTGATATACTTGAGCACCAATAAAAGTCGAACTAAGGAACTGCTCCGATACCAAGTTATAAGTTAATGAATTTGGACTTCCCGGGAGGTCATCTAGCCCAATACTATTCAAATTCAAGGATGCTTAACCCTGGGTTAAGACCTTTAACCGATTAGAAAAAGGGGTGCACTTTTGTTCATGGGCTCTTTCCCTTTATATTTGAACCCCATGGATCGTCTCTCAAGCCCTTTCCCTTTATATTTGAACCCCATGAATTGCCTCTCGAGTTATTTCCTTTGGTTGCTTACAATCCATGATAGGGATAATCCAATATCCCTAAGCCTCAAAGTGGAGCCGAAAGGGTGCCATGTGGAAGTGGCCGAAGCGAAGGCCAAACGAGTGTAACACGTTTGGACCAAAAGCTCCGACTTGAAAAGTTGAGAGCGGGAGTGGAACTCCCAACAAAGTGCTCGAGGAATGAGCACGAAGCGAGCAATAAGCGAGGCTCTAAAAAGGGACCCAAAAGGACTAACACATGACACGTGGAAGAGTTTGAGATGGAGCCTGGGATGGACCCGAGATGGAGTCCGAGATGGACCCAAGATGGAGTCTGAGATGGACCCGAGATGGAGTCCGAGATGGACCCAAGATGGAGTCTAAGATGGACCAAGATGGAGTCCGAGATGGACCCGAGATGGAGTCCGAGATGGAATCCGAGATGGAGTTCGAGAAGGACCCGAGATCGAGACCGAGACCGAGACCGAGACCGGGACTGAGACCGAGACCGGGACTGAGACCGAGACCGAGACCGAGACCGAGACCGGGACTGAGACCAAGACCGAGACCGAGACCGAGACCAAGCCCGAGCCTGAGTTTGAGTCCGAGTCCGAGTCCAAATCTGAGTCCGAGTCCGAGTCCAAGTCTGAGTTCGAGTTCGAGTCTGAGAGGGTGAAAGCCCATAGCATTCGTCTCCCAGACCCTGGGGGGTTTGGTAAGCTCCAAAATTATAGAAGGGGGAGGACTACAGTGGAGCCAGTTTGGCTAGGAAACGCCAGTTTGGCCCAAGAAAGCTGTACCCAGTGTTGGGTGATGAGCTGCCCATTGGGAAGTCCAATACTAGAGTGAACACGGATCGACAAACAGGGTAGCTTAGTGAAGTGTTCAAGAGCCGGCTTTAGTTCCCCCAGGAGATCGAATGGTCGATGCTCCCAGTCCAAGTGTGGGTGGCACTACCTACTTGGATACTTGGCGTGGCTCAACGGAACCTTGCTCTAAGCCCATGGCTAGAGCACCCAAAGATGGAAGGCAGGGAGAGTACCCATGAGGCTCGTGTAGGGCCACAGTGTTCCGAAATGTTGTCCCAAAAGCCCAGACTGTGGAAAGGAAGAGGAGTAATCCTCTGGTGTAGTGACCAAGGATACAGTCGTGTGGTGAGGAAGTCCCAGTGGACCGTGGGACTTAGTGGTCGGGCCTGTGAGCCTTGATCCAGTGGCAGTGTTGGCGAACACGGCCATGGGTAGAAAGGAACTTAGTGGGGACTGGAAAAGGGATATTGGGGAAGGCTATTCCCTATGTCTGTGGGCATCCTAAGGAGTGGATCTGGGATGATCACTCCATCTTGTTCCACACATAGTTGAGCTGACGAGCAACAATCTAAAGTCTCTTCCTCCAACCGGAATGGTCATTTTCGTCATCCTCACACTGCAAAGTCTGTAACTTTTTAGTATTTGACTTACCGTGAGTAGAAGATTGGCCATTCTTCTTGTCCTACTGCTTGTTCTTCATCTGCAAACAATCAGCCTTGTAATGTCCAAGTTCGCTGCAATGATGACAACTCTGTCTATAATTCTTCATAAAGAACTTTTGCTTCTTGGACCCCTTTGCATCCAAAGTAGTCACCACCGACTTTAACTTGTGATGCTTGTTCCTATCCTTGTATCCATAGCGATCATCATGATGATTCTCGATAGAAGGACTCCACGAACACTTGTGAGACATGTGCTTGTCATTGTCAAGTCGAGCTGCATCAAAGAGCTCCTCCAGACTCTTTGTAGGCTAAAAATGACGCAAGTGTTGCTGCATACTCTCACTATATACGCCATCAATGAAGTAGGACTTGTTCTGGTCTGGATCCTTCGTTGTAAGACGACTAATCAAGTGAGTAAGCTTCTCAATATAGTCCCCAAGCGTCATTTTTCCTTGCTGGAAATGTTGAAGTTCTGTACGAGTATTCTCCACGTCGTAATGAGGGGTAAAATGTAAATGGAAAGTAGCCTCAAACTCATCCATGGTAGATACTGGTGGTTTTTTATCCGCAACAAGAGACTCTTCAAGCCAATTCCACAATCGAAGACCCACATCATGCAAAACCATTGGAATAGCCACTAAAGCCTCTGCATCTGGAGTTCCCTTAGCAGCCAAGAACTTTTCACATTGGCTAGCCAAGCGAGACACTCATCCACACCACCATCATCGGAAAAGGTTGGAATCTTGAGTCAATCTACCAAAGAAGGCTTACTTGGAGTGCTACCCTGTCTAGCCTCGAGTGCCTTAACATGCCCACACATGGTATCCATCATGCCATGCATCTCGTTTTGCATCTCTTGCTGATTTCAATTAAGGGCTCGCAGCTCATGAACCACATCTTGAATGGTCCAAATTTCCACAGCTTCATCTGCACCATCGTCAGCAATAGGATTTCAGTGTTCGGTAATCACAACTAACTCCTCTAATACCAATGTTATGATCTGGCGCAAAAAGACAGAGATATAGTTGCCTTAGACTATGCTACGCCACCTCTTGAGGTTCCTCACCACCCAACCACCCTTAAACTTCCTCAAAAGCTCCATTGCGCCGCCGCTCCACTGTGAGCTCTAGGGTAGGGTTCAATCCTTACCCTAACATGCCTTAATATACCCTTGAGCCTCCCTTTGACTGACATTGACCACGTGGTCAAAAATGGTGCCTAACAACGTTGACAACTGCATTCTCGGTGGACGAAATGAAAAAGAAGCTGAGTGAAGAATTTGAGATGTCTGATCTAGGTGAGCTTTGCCATTTCCTTGGCATCCAAATTATATGCAATCAAGGAGCACGCACCTTGAGTTTGACACAAGCTCATTATGCAAGGGAGATCTTGGAACGCTTCAATATGCTGGACTGCTCTCCCGTGGCCACACCTCTTGAGGTCAATCACAAACTCAGCCGTGACATGGCCCCTGTCACAGAGAAAGAACGCGAGTACATGGCCACGGTGCCATATCATCAAGCTGTGGGAAGTCTTGTTTATTTGATGCTGGGAACGCGACCAGATCTCGCCTATGCTGTTGGGATGGTCTCCCAGTTCCTCAAGAACCCTGGACCTGCACAATGGCAAGCTGTGAAGTGGATTTTCCGCTACGTTCAAGGTACCTTGCATTTGTAGCTTCACTATGGCGCTGCTGTGTCACAGGAACTTCATGGGTACTCGGATGTGGACTGGGCGGGCGACCAGGACTCAAGGCACTCTACCTCCGGGTATGTGTTCTTGCTCCATGGGGCTGCTGTGTCCTGGAGCAGTAAGCACCAGCTGCTGGTTTCTCTGTCCTCGACAAAGGCAGAGTACATTGGCCTAACCGCTGCCAGCAAAGAAGTGATTTGCTTGACCCAGTTCTGCCATGACCTGCCCCAGATTCCTGCTTGCACCGGCCCTATGGTGCTGTTCTTGGACAACCACAGTGCTCTTGCACTGGCCACCAATCCTCGCTTCCATTCTCGGACGAAACACATTGAGATTCGTTTCCACTACGTGCAGGAACAAGTCCAAAATGGAAAGTTGTTGCTGGAATATTGCCCCACCGAGGCAATGGTGGCTGATATACTCACGAAGGCTTTGGCTCGAGACTCCTTTGAACACCATCACGCCACACTGGGAGTCTGCTCTCCATCTGTTTCGGCTGAGTGGGAGGGGTAGTCCATCCTCTCAGCTGATCGAGCCAGAGTGGGAGTGTTGAGATGTCAGTCTCGATCAGCTGATGTGGCATGTCCACGTGGTCATGAGTCATGTCCCTTGAGTCATGTAAAAAGAGTCAGAACACAATGAACGAGCTCATGAGTGTTATGTCCATCCCTTTTTGCATCACAACACTGTGGAATAGGGCCATGTCTGACTTATGCAATGGTGAATTCAGTGTGACTACAGTGTAAGCCACAAATTTTTCCTTTCCAATTTGCCAGCTTACCTCATCTATCCGTCCAACACTGCCTTGGCTTTTGCTAAATTCCCTTGCCAAGGTTCTCGCCTATGGTACCAGCTCCTACTTGGTTTCAGCTACTCACTGCACGAGCAACGGAGTGTTAGCCATCCTTCCACGGATTCCCAAATCACTCCCAATCCCCCTCCCCGGGTTAGACTGGACTTAAGGTTCGGCTACACTCCCCGCAAGCACAAACAGCCAAGCACACCAAGCTTCCAGGTTCCTAACATCCCTTGGTACCACAAGACTTGATCATGGGACCCTCTAAATCCCAAGTCTTGAATGCAACACTTGCTTCGGGACGCCGGGGCGAAACACCGTGGCCTAACGGCCCGGTATGGGTACCTCTCGCCCCCCACTTCCATCCCGAAGGAAGGCCCAAGCCCCTAGGAAGGGCGAGGACCAATGAGCCGCATGGTACTCAAGTGGGGCACCACTCCACATGAGCCAGGAGCACCGCAATCGATTTCCCTTTCGGGAGTGGGAGCTGCTCTTGAGCACTTCCTTGGATGGCCCCTCCGGCACCAGCCAAGTCCATGCTCACTCCCACCCAAGGCCCCTCGGTCCCAGTCCCAACCTCAAGTCGGTTTGGAAGCCCAACTGGAGAGTTCCCTTCAAACTGGTTCCTGGACCTCACTATCCCTACTATACTTTTGGAACCCCCTGCAGCCCCCCCCCCCTGGGAGACGCACGCTTTGGGCTTTCACCCCTTGACCCGTATTAGTATTTGGACTTAGTCTCTGGCTCGATCTCGGACCCGATTTCGGATCCGACTTCGGATTCGGGTTCGGACTCGATCACGGACTCGATCTCGGACCCGATCTCGGACCCGACCTCGGACTCGACCTCGGACTCGGTCTCGGACCCGATTTCGGATCTCGGACTCCGTCTCGAACTCGGTCTCGAACTCGGACTCGGACTCGGTCCCCGAGTCGGTCTCGGACTCGATTCCGGACTCTATCTCGAACTCGGTCCTAGAGTCGGTCTTGGACTCGATCTTCGACTTGGTCCCATCCAATGAACTCTTTGTCATTTTGGTCATGCTTTCGGGGTTCCTTTAGCCTACGACACCTCGGCGAGTTGGTTCCTTACAACTCCACCACCCATAGAAGAAGTTCGATGCCCACATCGAACGTCTCTTTTTTTTTTTTATCCTACGACTTGTTGACCATGTCTCCGGGGGCATCCCCCCACTTAGCGGTGTGCCTAAGTTAGCCTCCCCGGCCAAGAGCTCATGACAACGGAATATAGGTGTCCCTATACTCCTCCCCTCACCACGCCCTAGTATGGGGTCGGGACTCGAACCCAGCCTTGCTTTACTAGGGGGTTGGGACTCGAACCCAACCTCCGTAGAATACGTCTACGGTTTCGACATCCCCGCAGAGAGTCGGGCGTAGCTCCCTACGCCAGGTCGACCTAGCTAACCCATGCTAATTAGCTCACCTTCGGCGCGCCTTCGGGTCCCAACATATGCCACTTGCTCAACTTTGCAAATTGATATTTTTAATTGAACTTTGCATAAGTACATAGAGTTCTGCCTTGCAGAAATTCCTCCACTAGATCTCGCGCGTTCGCTAGGTTCTCCTCCGGTTCCCATGTTGCTTCGCAGTGTGGAAATCCTTTCCACTTCACATGGAACTCTCTCACCTCGCGTCCTTGTCACTTGCTCTTGCGCGCATTGAGGATGGCCTCGACTTCGTATTCCTCTTCCCCTTGGATAACCTCAGGTAAAGGTCTTACTTGGTCCTTGCGAAGCGGATCCTCAAAGTACGGCTTGAGTAAGTTCACATGGAACACTGGGTGCATCTTCCCCATCTCTCGAGGAAGTCGGAGTCGGTAAGCCACTTTACCGATTCGTGCCTCAATCTCGTAAGGCCCCGCGAACCTGCTTAAGGAACTCAAGATCAATTCATTTACAGGAATACATGCATTTTTACCTTTGGGTCAACTTTCGGCTGATCCCACTTGGTAGCCTAAGGTTCTTGGTGTTCAGCCACACCTTCTCCCCAGCTTGGAACTCTACATCCCGGCGCTTTAGGTTCGCGTACTTGGTTTGCCTTTGTTGAGCCCGTTCCAAGGAATCCCTCACTAGATTCCAAATGTTGAGTCTTTCCGCCGTGAATGCCTCCACTGCGGGTAACTCTCCATGATACTCGGCCACGCCGAGTTCCACAGGACCTTCAATAGCTCGCCCATTGATGACTTCCCATGGACTCACCCCGATACTCGAATGTGGTGAGTTGTTATAACACATTTCCGCAAGTCCCAAATGACTTACCCAATCGGTCTGGTCTCCCGAGACATAGCATCGCAAATAATCCTCCAGCTGCCTATTCACCCTTTCCGTTTGTCCGTCTGTCAAGAAGTGTTAGGACCACCAAACTTGACTTAATACCCCATACCTGTCTGTGGGTGATAGGCTGTGCTGAATTTCAACTTGGTGCGATACTGTTCCAGGAGGGTCCTCCAGAACCTACTAGTGAAGATCTTATCTCGATCTGAGATAATCTCCTCCGGCCTTCCCCGCACTCGAACCACTTGTTCGAAGAACAGTTTCGCCACACCTTCCGCATCCACATCCGTTGTGGTGGGTATGAAATGTGCCATCTTTGAAAATCGGTCCACCACCACGAATATCGCATCGAACCCCTCGCTTGGGGGTAGTCCCGTGATGAAGTCTATCGTGAGACATTTCCACGGACGATCTGGAATGGGGATGCTTTGCAACAAGCCCCCACTAGCCTTCGTCACGGCTTTGACCTGCTGACATGTTGGACATGTCTTTACATAGTCTTGGACGTCCTTAGCCATATCTGGCCAGTGATACTTCCTTTTGAGTAAGCCCATCGTCTTGGGCACTCCGCCGTGTCCCGCAAGAGGTCCGTCATGACACTCTTCCAAGGCTACTTTCCTTAGTTCCCCCTCTGGAACATACACCCTCGTTTGCTTGTAATATATGAGTCCGTTGCGTTCCGCATAGCCCGTTTTCTCTTCCGTTGGAAGCTCACCTCTCTGGTGAGCTTCCCGCGCCTCCAGATTCCTCAGCAACACTTCTTGTGCTAGACCATCACTCTCGTATGCGGTCCGCACATCGTCCCAAAAGGTTGCTGTCGCGCTAGATATCGCCAACTTCAAGCTCGCTTTTCGACTTAGCGCATCTGCCACGATGTTGCTCTTCCCAGGCTTGTACAGGATCTCGCAATCAAACTCGGCCAAAGCATTGGCCCACCGACCTTGTTTTCCCCTTAGGTCGGGCTGTGACAAGAAGTGTTTCGTTGCCACATTGTCCGTGTAAACCTTGAAGTGTCTCCCAAGGTAGTGTCGCCACTCCTTGAGCGCCTTGACCACCGCAAACAATTCCTTCTCGTGGGCAGGCCACTTCCGTTGAGCCTTGTCCAGCTTCTTCGAGAAGAACGCTACTGGATGGTTGTCTTGCTTCAAAACTGCGCCCAACGCAAAGTCCGAAGCATCCGTGTCTACCTCAAAGTCCTTACCAAAGTCTGGTAATGCCAACACCGGAGCCTTCCTCAACTTCCCTTTGAGGTGGACGAATGCCGCCTCGCATTCCGCTGTCCATACCATCTTCCCTTTTCCTGTTTGGTCCGTTAAGGGTAGGGCTACTCTCGAATAGTGTCTGATAAACTTTCGATAGTAGTTGCATAGCCCCAGGAACGCCCTCAACTCATGTACATTCGATGGTCGTTCCCATTCCTGGATCGCTTGGACCTTCTCCGGGTCCACCTTGAGCCCGTCCTGGCCCACCACATGCCCGAGAAACTTTACCTCTTGTTGAGCAAAGTCACATTTGCTCTCTTTAGCATACAGTTTGTGTTCCCTTAGTTTCTCAAACACCTTCGCCAAGTGTTCGGCATGCTCCTCTAGCGTCTCGCTATAGATCAGGATATCGTCAATATAGACGACCACGAAGCGATCCAGATAGGGTACAAAGATGTGGTTCATCAACGCCGAAAACGTTGCCGGCACATTGCACAGCCCAAAGGGCATCACCAAAAACTCAAAGCTCCCATACCTCGTTCGATAAGTTGTCTTCTCGACATCTTCCTCAGCTACCCTGATCTGGTAGTATCCTGACCTTAGGTCAATCCTCGAGAAGTATTTTGCCTTTCCCAACCTATCGAACAGGTCCTCGATCCTTGGCAAAGGGTACTTCTTCTTCTTGGTATATTTGTTGAGCAACCGGTAGTCTATGCACATGCGCATAGATCCATCTTTCTTTTTCACAAATAGCACCGGCGCCCCATACGGCGACTTGCTCAACCTAACATACCCTTTGTCCACCAACTCCTCTAGTTGGCTCTTGAGCTCCTTGAGTTCTTTTTCGTTCAATCGATAGGGTGGACGAACCACCGCCTCAGCACCCTCGACCAGCTCAATCTTATGTTCTATCGGTCGTGCGGGGGGCAACCCCGCCGGTAGCTCCTCTGGCATGGTATCCTGGAATTGGTCCAGCACCTGCTGGATCACTAAAGGTACTTCTTCCGTTCTTGTCTTTTTGTCACTCTTCATCGAGAGTAAGCACAAAAAGGCTGCCTTAGTTCCTTTAGTGAGTTGTCCTCTCGTGGACACCAGGTTTAAGCATGACTCTTTGGCCTTGCTTTGCCCTACCTTTAGATCCTGGGCCTCCACCCTAGATCTTCTTCCTTGGGCATTCGCCAATACCACAAGGTTCCTACCTTGTCCATGCAGGGCTACCACGAACCGATTAAACCAATCCATTCCGAAGATCATGTCAAATCCCGCCATGTCCAAGACGGTGAAATCCATGTCCACTTTCCATGTCCCCACTTCGACTCTCGCTTGTCGAAGTACCTCATCGGTGCTTTGGCTACCTTGAACAAACTCTATAGTCCTTGGTTCGCCTAGCCGCTGCACCGTTAGTCCGGCTTGCCGGACTATGTCTGCAGCCACAAAATTATCCGAAGCACCCGTGTCAATAAGGATCTTAACAAAGCTACCTCCGAGCTTCCCTCGAAGGGCTAGTAGATGTCGCGAACGACTCTCTACCAAAGTTGCTCGTGTAATGAGTAACTTTGAGTTAGGGACTGGATCACATACCTCAGTTTGGACTTCACCCGACTTGATGGCCATATTGGCTCTGGCCTTCTTCGGGTAGGGACATTCCCTCGAGAAGTGTCCCGCTTCGCCGCAGTTGTAGCATACGTTGTTTCCCACGCTGCTATACGACTTGACCTTCTTATCCGTGGGTTTGTCCTTTTTCGCTTGACTCCCCCACGTACTCGCTCGCTGGCCACCGGATTTGCCTTTCCGGAACCCCGAGGACTCATTCTTAGAGAAACTCCTTTTGAATTTCCCCTTGCTATACGTTCCCCTTGGTTTGGCCCCTTTGCTAAATGTGGATCCCGACCCCGTCGTGTTCCCCTTTCGCAGGTTATCGTTGAAATGCACCTTGATGGCCGCATCCAACGCTTCCTTGTAGTTGGTCAGGTTCCACCTCATCACCTCACCGCGAGCCCAGGTTTGCAAACCTGATATGAAGGCATGGAACGCATCCATATCCCCCATGTCCATGACAAGTATCCTCTTTGCCATGAACCCATTCACATATTCCTGGATGGTTCCTGTCTGTTTCAGCCTACTCAGTTCATCCCTCAGATGCAGAGTGGCATTCGGAGGAACATATGTTGCGCGGATCCTCGCCTTCATCATGTCCCAAGTGACCACCGGTCCTTCGTTGGCCTCCGTTGTTCTCCACCAAGACTTGGCATTATCTGCCAAGTATGGTTTTGCACATGGGACCTTCTCCGAGCTCGGTAACCGCAACGCTCGGAAGTAGTCCTCCATATCGTAAAACCAATCCTCCACAACCTTATAGTCGTTCACTCCCTTGAACACCGGTGGGGGCTTTGGTTTGTACTTGGGAACTGCCTGAGGGACTGATTCTACTTCGGTCTGTTCGACCTTGTCTGGTTTTGCCTCAGTCCCGGCCGAAGGGTCCGCACCTTCTGCGCTGCCAGCATCCGCAGTCTTTCACTTTTTCTTCCGCTTCTCGTCACGCTTTAACTTGCGTACGAGAGTCTCCAGCAGAGCATTGGTCTGTGCCAACTGTCCTTCTAGCACGTCCAATCGAGCCTTGGATGACCGAACCTCGCCACCGGACTCCTGTTTGGAAGTTTCCTCACTGGAGTCCTCCTCATGCAAGGATTCCTCATCCATAGCCTCTTGTTCAACCGGAGGCTCCAGCTCCGGCGGAGGTTCCGTCTCCGCCTGGGTTCGCTTACGCCCTGCCCTTGCCATCTCCCAGCAATCCGCCTCTATCCTTCGCTAGAACTGAGATAAAGGCTCCGATACCAAATTGTAAGCCACAAATTTTTCCTTTCCAATTTGCCAGCTTACCTCGTCTATCTGTCCAACACTGCCTTGGCTTTTGCTAAGTTCCCTTGCCAAGGTTCTCGCCTATGGTACCAGCTCCTACTTGGTTTCAGCTACTCACTGCACGAGCAACGGAGTGTTAGCCATCCTTCCACGGATTCCCAAATCACTCCCAATCCCCCTCCCCGGGTTAGACTGGACTTAAGGTTCGGCTACACTCCCCGCAAGCACAAACAGCCAAGCACACCAAGCTTCCAGGTTCCTAACATCCCTTGGTACCACAAGACTTGATCATGGGACCCTCTAAATCCCAAGTCTTGAGTGCAACACTTGCTTCGGGACGCCGGGGCGAAACACCGTGGCCTAACGGCCCGGTATGGGTACCTCTCGCCCCCCACTTCCATCCCGAAGGAAGGCCCAAGCCCCTAGGAAGGGCGAGGACCAATGAGCCGCATGGTACTCAAGTGGGGCACCACTCCACATGAGCCGGGAGCACCGCAATCGATTTCCCTTTCGGGAGTGGGAGCTGCTCTTGAGCACTTCCTTGGATGGCCCCTCCGGCACCAGCCAAGTCCATGCTCACTCCCACCCAAGGCCCCTCGGTCCCAGTCCCAACCTCAAGTCGGTTTGGAAGCCCAACTGGAGAGTTCCCTTCAAACTGGTTCTGGGACCTCACTATCCGTATTATACTTTTGGAACCCCTTGCAGCCCCCCCCCCCGGGAGACGCACGCTTTGGGCTTTCACCCCTTGACCCGTATTAGTACTTGGACTCAGTCTCAGGCTTGATCTTGGACTCGATCTTGGACCCGATCTCGGACTCAACTTTGGACTCGGTCTCGGACCTGATTCTTGGTACCACAAGACTTGATCATGGGACCCTCTAAATCCCAAGTCTTGAGTGCAACACTTGCTTCGGGACGCCGGGGCGAAACACCGTGGCCTAACGGCCCGGTATGGGTACCTCTCGCCCCCCACTTCCATCCCGAAGGAAGGCCCAAGCCCCTAGGAAGGGCGAGGACCAATGAGCCGCATGGTACTCAAGTGGGGCACCACTCCACATGAGCCGGGAGCACCGCAATCGATTTCCCTTTCGGGAGTGGGAGCTGCTCTTGAGCACTTCCTTGGATGGCCCCTCCGGCACCAGCCAAGTCCATGCTCACTCCCACCCAAGGCCCCTCGGTCCCAGTCCCAACCTCAAGTCGGTTTGGAAGCCCAACTGGAGAGTTCCCTTCAAACTGGTTCCTGGACCTCACTATCCCTACTATACTTTTGGAACCCCCTGCAGCCCCCCCCCCCTGGGAGACGCACGCTTTGGGCTTTCACCCCTTGACCCGTATTAGTATTTGGACTTAGTCTCTGGCTCGATCTCGGACCCGATTTCGGATCCGACTTCGGATTCGGGTTCGGACTCGATCACGGACTCGATCTTGGACCCGATCTCGGACCCGACCTCGGACTCGACCTCGGACTCGGTCTCGGACCCGATTTCGGATCTCGGACTCCGTCTCGAACTCGGTCTCGAACTCGGACTCGAACTCGGTCCCCGAGTCGGTCTCGGACTCGATTCCGGACTCTATCTCGAACTCGGTCCTAGAGTCGGTCTTGGACTCGATCTTCGACTTGGTCCCATCCGATGAACTCTTTGTCATTTTGGTCATGCTTTCGGGGTTCCTTTAGCCTACGACACCTCGGCGAGTTGGTTCCTTACATACAGCTTGAATCTCACCGCAGATTGCTGCAGTAGCATGTGTTTGCAAGGGCTGGGAAGCTGAAGGATTCCAAGGGGATTTTGTGACACGAACCACGGGAATATTCCGAGAATATTCCATGGCCTGTGGGATTTAAGGCCGTAACGCCTTAAGGGTTGGGAGGTTGGTTTAGGGTTCGCTCTCTTGTTCGTTTCATTGGTATCGAAGCAGCACGTTCTTTTGGGGATGGCAGGAGAGCAAGATATTGATCCTGATGAGGAGTATGGCATTAGTGATGATAGCCATGACGATGCAGAAGAAACTCTTGAAGATGTCGTTCTGCGGCAAGGACGCCAGATATTTGTGGTTCAGAGCAACATAAAGGAGGTTAAGGATTCCGTCAATCTCATTAAGGATTTCTTGCTTCGCATGGACCCTCAAGGATTGAATCGATCTCATGTCCGTGATTACCATTGGTACGTCAAGCATGCCAAGGATTATGGTATTATGAAATGGAAATCATCACCAGATGTTTGTGATAGTTAAGAGGTTGATTCTTGGTTGGAATTGTGGGAAAGTTGTTGGTCTCACAATCCTTGTGAGGATAAGGTGAAGATAGATTTCTTTGTGATGAAGCTTACGGGCCATGCTTCTTCATGGTGGAAGAACTACATCAAAGCTAATCCGAAGCCGACTTCTTGGACTGATTTGACAAAGGTTTTTCGCGCTTCATTTGTCAAGAAGTTTGAAGAGGTTGATCTCATGAATCAATTGTTAGAAATCCGGCAGGGGACTTTGTCTTTGGATGTGTATGCCCGCAAGTTCCGTGATCTTTGCCTTAGTCTCACGGGCACCTATAATGAGCTGCTAAAGGTGCAATGTTTTATCAAAGGATTGAGCTCGGTGGATGTGCAGCAGAAGGTCAAGAAGGATTTTCCAGCAGCATTAACTGATGCTATCACTAAGGCTCAGATCTTTTCGCCCGAACCGTCAGTCAACTTGGTCAACTCTGGTCAACGAGATAGTCCACGGAGTAGTCAACGTGATGACCAGCTTGCTAATTCTTCATATTCAGGGAAGAAACGGTCGTTATTCCGTTGTGGCTCGAAGCATAAAGATGGCAATGAAGCTAAGAAACTTCGTTTGGACCAACGAGAGAAAGACAAAGCGGAGGGCAATTGTTTTTGTTGCTATAGAGCTGGACATCAGAGCAAGGATTGTTCTGAAGGGGTCAATGAATGATAAGGTGATTGTGGTGGAAATTATAGACAATGATGTGAGTGATAGTGCTTTTGAGGCCGTATTGCTTCAAGTTAGGCATTCTCTCGCCTTCATGAGCCACAAGTTTTATGTCACACAGTAGAATTGACCTACTCAAGAATGGCGATATTATCTATATGGATCGGACTTCCATGTAGTTTCAGATCATTAGTCTCTCCAGATGTGGATCTTCGAGGTTGCCTTGCTCGTTGGCAAGAGTTCCTGCAGGAAATATCTGTTAAGATCCGATACAAGCATGGAGGTGACAATAAGGTGGCTGATGTGTTATCCAGGATGGTAAATTCTATCTCATTCGTGAAGCTATCCAGCAATCTCTTGGATGGATATTATTTATCACTGATATTCACGTGAAGGTTTTGTTGAGGGACGCCTCTACAGATTTGAAGGGTGACAAGTTTGCGTCATTCGAAATACAAGATGGAATTATGGTGAAGAAGGGACGTGTAGTGGTTCCTCGTGTTGACAAACTCATCAAACGGATTTTGGTTGAGTGTCATGATGTGCCAAGTGCTGGGCATCCGGGGGTATTGAGAACATATATGTTGGTGAAGAAGCATTTCTTTTGGCCTGGGATGAAGTCAGATGTTGAGAAGTATGTACGTGGTTGCTTGACCTGCCAGGCGGTCAAAGTTGATCATCAGAAGCTCGCTGGCCTCTATCATCCTTTACGTGTACCCGAGAATAAGTGGGATAGCATCTCGATGGATTTTATCACTGGTTTGCCTAAAACCTTTCTAGGAAATGATGCTATTTGGGTTGTTGTGGATTGTTTGACGAAGATGGCTCACTTTTTCCCTGTGAAGACAACGATAAAAGCTTCTGAACTTGCTTAGTTGTTTGTAGACCGGTTATTTAGTCTCTATGGTTTGCCGGGTGACATTGTGAGTGATCGGGATCCTAAGTTCACATTCAAGTTTTGGCAAACGGTTTTTGAAAAACTAGAGACTAAACTGAGCATGAGTAGTGGTGAGCATCCACAATCTGATGGGCAGACAGAGCGCATGAATCAGCTATTAGAAGATATGCTATGGTCTTTTGTGGGAAACTTGACTCGATAGGGAGTATGGGAAAAATACTTACCTTTGTTTCAGTTTGCTCACAATAGCGCTCATCAATTGGCTATTGGCATGTCTCCTTTTATGGCGATGTATGGCTATGAGCCTAGGTCTCCTGTGAGTTTGAATTTGTCTTTGGTTCGGGTTCCTCATGCTTATGATATCCTGGAGGATATGCAAGACAAGCTTGAGTTGGCAAAATTGAACATGAGGCAAGCTCAAGAACGAGACAAAAGATTGGCTGATGAGCATCGTCGTCATCAAGAGTACAAAGTTGGTGACAAGGTTTTCCTTAAGCTGTCGGATGCACAACGATCTCTAAAAGGAAGTGGTAGTGCTAAGTTGTCCCCACGGTATTGTGGGCCTTGGACAATTTTACAGCGTGTGGGGGATCTTCCATACACTTTGGATTTGCCAGTTAGTTCGAAGATTCATCCAACGTTCCATGTGAGCAAGCTTAAAGTGTGTTTGCACTTTGGTGATATCGTGGATCAATCCATCATCCAGGTTCCAGAGATTGATGCAGAGAAGGCTGGTCCGGCCAATATTCTTGCTCAAAGATTGGTGAAAACACGCCGGAAAACAATTAAGGAGTTGTTAGTTCAGTGGAATGGTTATTCCATGGACGAAGCTACATGGGAAACTGAGGATGACGTGAAGAGAGTGTTTCCAAGTTTTGGTTATGACTTGGATAACATTCCTAAGGAAGGGGAGAATTGAGTTCTATAGCCGTATTGCTATATGATTTGAGCCGTTTGTTCTATTCTCATTCTCTTGTTTTCCATGACCGTATTGTCATGTGAGAAAGCCGTATTGCTTTCTTTCTTTCATGACCGTTTGTTGCGACGTTAGTGTTGCCATTTGCACATCTTTTCTCCATGGCCGTATTGCTTTGGACTCCCTTCATTTGAGGCTCGTTTAGCTTCTCGAGGCTACCGTATGTGGCTGGGTCATGAGGGAGGGGAGAATGACACGAACCACAGGAATATTCCAAGAATATTCTATGGCCTGTGGGATTTAAGGCCGTAACGCCTTAAGGGTTGGGAGGTTGGCCTAGGGTTCGCTCTCTTGTTCGTTTCATTTTGGGCAAGAGGAGTGAGGGCATGTGAGGGAGTCTGCTGGGAGTCTATTGAATGTGCTGGGATCTAAGCACTGCCTTGCAGATGGCACAGGAGTTTGGTGGTTGAAACGAAAGATCTTTATTCACATATCATGTTTGCAAAAGGTGGTGGTTAAGTTTTTGAAATATGGTAGTGTTTTGTAAAGTTGGGAGATATATTTGAGTGTGTATTTTTGTGTGAAAGGAGTGGAAGCTTTAAAGACACAGCTTTTCAAAACTTGATTAGTGTTTTTTTTCTTGTTTTCATCTCTCATTTTTCAAAGCATCTTTTCCAATTTACCTGAAAATTTCACCCCTAGGTACTTAGAATGTTTCCTTAATCCCCTTTCTATACTTATATGTATTTACATCCTTTGATTTATCCATATTACTTTCCATTGTTCCAATCCTTGATAGCTTTAGTATTTCTCCATACTACTTTTTGATGAGCTTTAATATTTCTTCATACTGCTCCCAAGATGAAGCTTTAGTATTTCTCTGACTTCTCTTTGGATGTCACAAGTATCCTTACTCACTGCCTTCATGCACTAACACCTCATATATTTGTTTGCCAGTTTTTCTTTCTCTCACAAGTCTTAAATTCAAAGGGAAGACTAGGCTTGAAACACAGCCCAAGATGCAGATCCCAGGAGTTTCTAGGTGCTCCATCCTAAGAAATTCGCTAGGGAGATCATCATCGAGCTACCACACTTTTGACATGGTGTTTGCAAAGATTTATTTTTAAAAAAAAAACAGAAAATAAACTCAACCATAACTAAGATGCTCATGGTCACCACATCCAAACAAGATCAAGAGTGAGGCAGCCATGAATCATTTAAAATTAATTTTAATTATGAGCTAAAAGTGTTTATAAATTAGGTATATACTAATATAGTACCAAGCTTTAAGTTATAATTCTTTTGTTGTGAATATTCAAATGACAATAGAAATGATGATTAACATGCATTATTCCCCTTTTTGGCTAGAGAAACTCTCAAATCCAAAGCTTGATTTTAGAGCTTTTATTGATATAAGCAAACCCAAAGGTAAATCATGTCACAATGTATGTTCTAAAAGTAATAAAAGGTTAGCAAAATTCTTATATTCATCTAATAAAGAATATGTTTATTACTATATCTTTGAAGAACTTGAAAGAATCACTACCATATTTAGTTTGTAATTCTTCTAATTTCATGCTGTGACTGTTCAGAATTGTTTACACAAATTCAACAGAAGATTCAACAATAGATTATAGTGTTTATTGTGAGTCTTGGCTTTACTTGTATGATGTTGGCATGTTTTCTTTAATGGTAATTTTAGAAAGACATCCTTATTAAAAAGGAATTTAGATTTTATTTTTCTTTTGTAAATTTAAAATGTTAGAAAAACATTTTTATGATCATTAATATTGAGAAGCGCAGCATATTGCTTGATCAGTATGACACAAGCAGTAAAGTATAAATCTTATTTGTAAAAATACTAATGGTTATAATTTTCTTTCATAGATTACTCCAAATACGCAGGATATATGTCTAGGAAAGTGAGCACTCTACACAATAGTATCCTATGGTCAATAATTATACAATCAATGATGGTAGAAAGTCCAAATTGCTAGGAGCATCTCTGGCTTAATCACCCTACTAAAAGAGGAAATATGGAAAGAGAGGATGAGTGAGTGATATGGTAGAAAAATAACACACTTATGTTGACAACAATGGCATAGAGGAAATCAATAGGTTTCAGGCAGAGGCAACCTTTTTCGAGAGCTCAACAAACAACATATATAAGTGATTGAGCTTCTATATTATGAAGGACCTAACATATTAGGACAACTACCTAATATCCAGCCAAATATTTGGGTGCACATGAATATATATACTAAGAAATATCTTTAGTAACTTTCTATTTGTATGTGCAAATGCACAACAAAAAAAGATTATAAAAAATATAACCAACTAAAACATTGTCAAAAAGGGTCTA
This sequence comes from Selaginella moellendorffii, assembly GCF_000143415.4. Lineage (NCBI taxonomy): Eukaryota > Viridiplantae > Streptophyta > Lycopodiopsida > Selaginellales > Selaginellaceae > Selaginella > Selaginella moellendorffii. The sequence continues at coordinate 90,259 of NW_003314307.1, read as the reverse complement.
AGCTATGATTATACAATGCAGGAAAAGAAAATGCTGATATTAATATGGGTAATTATGTCATGGGTCTTGAAACTTCCAAATTTCCCATTCCTCAGGATTACACTAATTTGATGCATTTACAAACTGACCAAGTTGACATCCACAATGGCCATATCTCTTTTGAAATCAGAAAGATAGTGATGATAAAAAAATCTTATCTTTCCCAACACTTGCATTATAATCTATTGCATTATTGTGCATTTCTCTAGAGATGAAAAGTAGCAATTTTTAGATAAATTTAACCTTTTTATACAATCAAAATTTCTAATATTGTAAAATTAGAAAAGAAGATCTATTTATCTTGGGTATGTTATATCTATATCTTTTGAAATAAGAAAGATTTGGTCAAATTTTGTTTAAAAGAAGCTCAAATTAAGAGGTTTCTACAAAATGATAAGCTGTACACGACACATCAATATATAGAGCAAGTGAAACTTGGAAAGGAACTTCTAGAAATGCCATGCTCAACTTGGCTGGCAAATGTGTTAGGATCCAACTACCAATGTTAGATTTTTGGAGCAGGGATCAAAATTTTTACAATTTCTTTTGTGACTCCTAGAGCATGAATGCTTCTTTCAAATATGTTAATTATTATATATTTTTAATTTTCTTTCTTAAGACAATGTTACATTGACTTACAATCAAATCTGTCAAACATAAAAGATGATTACAATTCAATTCATCCCAATTCCTAATGATTATACATTTTTATATTTTAAACACACCTTGGATCAAAGAAAATACACAAGGCTGGGAATCTTGAAATCCTGTGCTAACTTAAAAGTAGCAAACTTTGTTCTTCATGTTGACTGAGAGTTCTAAGCAAGTTTCAGGCTCTTTCTCCCTTTTTTTTTCTCTTTCCTTGTGTTTTGGCAGCATGCTTATCAAAAGTGCGTGCAGTGCTAGTGCAACGGATATAACCAGTTCATTACCCCTTTGAGATCACTTCACTGACAAAATTTCCAGTTTGCAGACCACTCTAAATTGTTTTCACCTATAATATGTAAAAAAATTCATAATTTTCAGGTCTGATCTCTGCTTACATCACTTAGCAGGTAAAGTGAAGTAAATGAGATATGGAAGGTATAAAAACTATATGGGTTTCAGCAACATTAGCCTATGCTTGATTAAATTCCTAGAGAGAAAGTTGGCTGGAGCAAACTCAAGAATTTTATCACTCCTCCAGGTGATGGATCAAATAGTGCAAGCTTCATTGTTTTTGAAGACATGAAAAAGGCCAAATAAGACAACAGCTTGGAACACTACATACAAGTAAATAAAGACTTCTTGGAAATCCTAACTTAGCAAGTATAGATTGCAGCCTGGAGCGTTGCAAGTGATAGATTCTCTCGCCAACCAGACTTTGTACTCCATATTCTACATAGGTAATATAAGTTATGCCACTGGCTTTCTTGCGGAATGGGATCACTTGAGATGATCGAGCCTGTGGCTTCCAGGATCCCTTACATGACAGCCAGAAACCACGAGAGGTACCAAAATATATATCATTTGCTCATAGTTCTTAATTTACTATGATTGCCCAGGGATCATCCTGGCTCAGGATCCAATACAACTCCACAGACTCGGCCAGTGTGGAGTTCCATATTGATTTTACTTCCCGATGCCTGTTCTTGTCTTCCTTTGCTTAGTAAAAGGAGTTGCTTCTGGAATACTAGAAGCTTTTTTTTTACTTATAATTCTTATAGTACTCTATAGAAATTGGTCCTGTACATCTCACAGTAATCTCCAGCTACAAAAGGTGTCACACTCTTGAGCTTCAAGAATTAGGTGGGTGATCCATTATCCACACTCGGGAGCTGGAACACGAGTTCTACCATAGATTCGTACCACTGCCATGGAGTCAAATGCTCCAGCTCGGGCGAGATCATTGGAGTTGATCTTCAGCCACTATCACTGCCCTGGCCTGCTTTGCTTGATGCGATCCAAGACCTGTCCCATCTAGAGGAGCTCCACATCTCTAAGAGCACTTTCACCAGATTGAGACATCTTCCTGTCCAGCAACAATCTCTCTCAGATCGTTCTCCCCTGCTGCAAAAACCTGATTAGTATCAACCTCTTGTTCAACCAGATATCAGGAGAATTATTTTCTCCCAAAAGCAGTTGTACCTTGCTGAAGTTCTCACTATCACTCACAATGCCTTCTCCAGGGATTTCTTCTCGCTGTTTGGAGCAAGACAGACGGAAACCTCCAGTTTGAGCAACTTCTTTGCCGTTGTTGAGAGGATTGAGGCAACCTACTAAATTCACAGGTGATGTTCCAGCACATTTTGAACTCATGAGGTATTGGATATCAGCTACATCAATCTCACCACCATAGGATACATACAGCTTTATACCTCCAACTCAAGCCTAGAAAGCCGGCTCCTCCAAAACAATCGTTTGGATGGTTAGTGTTAGAGGTAAAGATGATGTGGCATATAGTTATGCCTACGTGGCAGTAGTTCCATGTATATGTACCATCCATATATAGTTTAATACACAGAAAAATTTCTTCCTCCTCGTGTGCAGCTCTCAACTGCTAACATGGTATTGGAGCGATTGGCTCCTTGATCCTGGGCATGGCACTTGCTAGCCAGGAGGCTAGTGATGAGGAGGAGGATGAGTCTCCTGATTGCAATTCCTTTTTGCAATGCTTGAAGCTTTTGGTAGATGTGCTAGATGCTTGAGGTGTTGCATCAAGGCACCAGGCAGAGGTGATGAGCAGCAAGCAGTAGCAAGCAGGGTATAAAGTCAGTGGGAGATTGAGCGATTTAAGCAACCCATATAAAAAATTGGATCAAGCAAGATTCAAGTTATGCTTATGTGGCAGTAGTTCCATGTATATGTACTATCCATATACAGTTGAATACAAAGAGAAAGTTCTTCCTCCTCATGTGCATCTCTCTGCTGCTAACAGTTAGAATGTGTTTCCCTACCTCCAGCACTTAGCTGGTCAAGAAAAACCTGAAAGAAGGAGCTCAGAAACAAATACATAAAGAAGGGCTGTCTTTGTAAATCTGGATGCCCATGAGTGGCATGTGAGGAAATAATATTGCCCTTCTTTAATAGATCTAACATCGCAGAACCAGAGTGTCACAATGTGTAGTGTCCGGTGATATAAGCCATTTGGCAAATCTTGGTTGCATGAGTGCAAATTAATACTGTTACCCCTGTTGATGATGCATTGGCTCTCATTAAGAACTTCAAGGAGTGATGTTTATCAGTCTAGGACCTTGTTATTTTCTCAGGTACAAATCGATTTCTCTTGCCATCCAGTTTGTAAGTAGTCATTAACACTACTCTTGCACTGAGCAATTGAGCGGCCAGTCACGTTCATATCAGTGGCTGCGGTGACGATAACTCAAGAGTGCCAGTGTGCAAAGCTGCTGCATCAGCAGTGTGCTCCTCACTGGGGAGTAAACACTGGATATTTTGATTGGCTCCAAAACTGTAAAACAGTTGTAAAACACAAAATTTTAGGATTGTATCCCACCCAGATCATTGCAAGAATACTGCAACCATAATTCTCTACCTTTCAATTCTGTAACAATAGAAAATCTACAATAGAACAACATGGAATTAGTGTACAAAAGAAGAAGAAATCGCTAGATTTTCAGAGAAAAGTGCTCTGTAGCAGATTGTAAATTGGCATAAGAGTAGTATGCAACTGTCACAAGAACAAACAAAGAGTTTCAGTGTCTTCGTCAAAGCAATAACACAACAAATAAATAAAAGAACAAACTAGGCAATTAAGGTTTTTAAATTGTGTTTGTAGTCCCCAAAGGACAAAGAAGGCATCACCATGCTTCACTTTGGACGATCATCCCTTCAGCCCCAGCGCCGATGAGACCACCACATACAGATCACTAAAACCACAAGTAACCTCATGCTCACATCATAATCTTCCATCTGGACGATAAACTAGAATGGCTGGAGGGAGAGGTGAGAGGAAGACCTCAATGCTTGATTGTGAAGGAGTCAAATTAACACTTAGGCTTGTGGTGATGACCCAGTGATGATTGCTGAATGTTTTGTGAATTCCATGATAACCAAAAAGCACTCCATTTCACTGATTGACCTCCATGAGCGGGTTTTGGTGCCACAATCCAGAATGTAATAACTCGTGATTCGATTTGAATAGTGGAGCTGGGATCACACGATATCAATGAAACACCAACAATGATTAACGATGTATTTACTCTTCCAAGCATATTCACAAACCTGCAATCCTTACTGTTATGTGTTGAGATTATGCATGTTTGCTAGCAATATTCATGCATAATCTAAGCCCTTACTATGTAGACATGTTTCACACCAGCCTCCAACCAGCTTTCTCCCCAAATGTAATCCAAAGCAACAGTCCTTTCTGTTTCCTTTCCCAAGAGAGAAAGAAATTTCATTGTTCCATTGCCCTAAGCGTCACAAACAAAGTGAACACTTAATATGAAAAGTCATGACCTTTACATTTTAACTCCTTGACATGCCAATTAACTACTTATTATCTATTCCTTAAATTTATTCAAAGAAATGAAAGCCAAGAGTCAAACATCCTAATAAAATAGCAAACTCATTCAGCTATAGGATGAGATTATTATATACAAAGACTGTAGAGACTAATTATGTGGGTACATACAAATCCTAAACGTTTTTTTTCCTTCAGTGTATTCTACAGAATGTATGATATGATCCTTAGACGTTTCGAGATCGGCGATCCGGAGGTGGCTTCCAAGCTCTTTATGCAAATGCAGGAGCAGGATGTTGTTACTGATATTTTGTAACAAGAAATTGAGAAAACTATCAATGTCTTGATTTACCATTCACCTGTAAGGTTGTCTTTGACCATATATTCCAGAGAGGTTGTTTCTTTGGCCTTGACTAGTTTTACCAAATGAATATTGAAAAGCTTACTTACACAATGAGTGTGTTTTATTACTATACTTAAAGCCTCACTATATAGTCAGTCCATGAAGAAAAGCAAAAAACTCCCTTTTAAGTCTTGGTATTGTTTTTTTTTTTTTTTCTGCCAATCTGGACTCAAAACTCCTTTTATTCACAATAAAGTTTGAGACAACAAGGAAATCAGTGGTCTTCCTAGATAGACGAGTAAAATTTATTATAGTAAAAGGAGGTAAGTCCTTGCTCTCTCTTCACTCTTTCTTTTTTTCTTCCTTGTTGGATATGCACACCAGATGGTATATCGTTATTTTTTATAATTATTTTATATAGCAATTTGTTAATTATTTTATATAGGTCAGTATAAAATCTCTTTTATGATATAATTATTGAGGGCAGGTCAGTAAATTGATCAAGCATGGTTTATATCCATTTTCTTTTTACACTATCATTTATATTTGCAAAGCGTTCTATTTTTTTTTTCTTAATTTATCTTTGATATTTATCATAGTGCTTGATCAGCCCATCATTTGACAAGAATTAAGAACCTCTTCAGCCATTAGATCTATAGTAGTAATAAACTCCACTTATAAAACACAATTGAGTTTGAGAAGGATAAAAGAAAATAGAGTATAGTTTCTTGTGTTTTGGATAACCTTTAGTTTTAGTTGCGCTTCCTTTCTGAAAGAAAAACAAAAGTCTATTATAAGAATAATATTGAAAAAAAATTGTGAATAGTTTCTTTAGTGATGTAGTTTAGAGAAATTGTTTCTTGGCTTCAAATCCTTCAAAAGGGTAGAGATCTCAATATATAGCTTTTGTGTTGATAGGAATTAGGCTGCTTACATCTCTAAAATCTGTATCTCCTTGGTTTCTAAAGTAGCTTATTTATAACCAATTGTTATGCATTGTTATTGTTGTTTGTGAATTTTGCATTGCATACCTTGTCTATTTTATCAGCAAAAGATGTAGTAGCAATTTGTTGTTCATGTCCATTCTAGTTATTTTTATTCCAGTATATAAAAATTTTATAAAAAGGTTATAAAAAATGAGTTTTAACCATAATATTTTTGTATCACTTACAATTGGTGCTCTAAACATTAAACAATTGATGTCCTTTCAAAAACTTATTTATCATGAGTAGGCTCTACAAAATTTGTTTCCAAAACTCTTGAACCATCTTAAGTAATATATGAAAGACCAAAAGAAAAGTGGTGAGACTTGCCTAAGACACCTTGTCCTTAACCATTGGACAAATTTAATATTTGTCAGAAGGGCTTTGATAGATCAAAAAAGAAAAAAGAAAGTTTTTGACACAATAAATTGATTCTTATGGTATATATTAAATTCCTGCATATCTATGTGGTGTGAGACCTTTAAATACCAAAGGTGTACATTCACAGACACCTACACAGAAAATCAAAGAAGTGGTAAAAAATAAAAATAAAGATTGGCATGTCTACATTTATATCCTTTTGAAACCTGAAAATAAGTTCCTCTATATACATTATGTCACTCTTTATATTACTGATTTCAAAGGGTGATCTTAAAATTATTTAGCAGATGCAAGCATGATATCAAAGCATATACTTATAAACTGAAATGGATGAGTAAGTTTAGTAGAGTGCACAATTCATTCTCACATTTAAAGAACTTTGGTATAAGAAAATGTGTTATATACTTGGGTATTTTTTTGCTATATCATGTTGAGTATTTTTTTCAGCTTGTCACGATAATGGCTATAAGTATCAAAAGTTACCTATTAACAAGTCCTTTTGGATATTCTTCTCTTATTGCCATAACAGTAGGAGGTTGGTACTACTGGTTCCCTTTGCTCAAACTAGTTGAGAAACTGGTAATCATGTATGTACTTAACTAAATTAAGGAAGGAACTTTTATGTGTTTCTTGCTACTTTATGTTTTTGGAGTTCTTTTCAAAGCATCCTGCCAGATGGATGAAAGTATGTCTAAAAAACTTATGGAAAGACATACAATGCAACCCTTGCTAAAGCTACCTTCAAATATGACCTATTCAAAGATGCCAATGAACTCTTGAAAATAACACTAAAAAAAAAGCTAGTCTAAAATATAACAAACAATTACATAAAAAAAACTGGAGAAATAATCATACATGTAATAACAATTTATTTAATTTATAATAAGGCCATGCAAAATAAAAATACTTGATGCTACATACTTATATTTAATTGACTCCACCCTACAGTTTTAAAATGACTTAAAAGTGCTCTCTAAAGTACTGTCTTTAAGATACACTACGCCTTTCTTTCTCTCATGGCATAATATCTAGACAACAAATACAGACATTGGCAAGTACATCTAAGCAATTACTTCAAAAGGTATTCCAACATCTGTATAACTGTCAATGCTTGCATTAGAGACTTTAAACACGCTAAATACAGTCTCAACGAAAAAAGGTTTACTTTATATTTAGTCTATAATATCTCATCTTTAATCTTTATCTAACATGTATAACATGAAACAAAATGTAAATAGACCACTATTTTGCAAGGTAAATGCTTCTTCTATGAACTACAATGTTAGCTTTCCTCCACCAGCCAATAAATCATAATGATAAGTAATATGTAACTAATGAACTAGATGTATCTGATAGTTACTATGAACAACAAATGCATGATTGTTTGTTTACTGAATATAGATGGTAAGAATTCCTAGAAAAGTTAACCTTGAATACAATTAAAATTAAAATTATGCCAAACCAGATACATAATAAAAGACTTATTATTCACTTGGATTTACTATCTCTCCCAGTGGAGCTGGGATCCTGCTAGTTTAAATGAAAGAGCCCCTTAATTTAGGTGTTGCATATTCTAAGATTCCAAGGAGATCCAAAATTTTCAAATAAAAAGTCATGACGTTTCAAATCAGAAAATGAAATAATGTGATTTCTCTTGTTACTTGAAATAGTGGAGTGGACAACAAGAGGTTCTCTCTCTCTCCTATATCAGGAGCTCACCGTTGCCTTTGATTGATTCAGGGCCAACCCTTCATTGATTCTTTTATCCTGATATAAGCAATTCTCTTTCTCTGGGCGGCTATTTTATCTTTCTTTATAGATTAAGCCTAGCAGTGAAAGCTTGGCATATTTTTGGCATGAAGCATTCATAAGGTGCACATGTTTCACTCAGCGTCCTAGTTTGGGTTCATGATATTGGCTTCTGCATCACAAAATTGGGGCTGTGTGCAAGCTCGATTGATTATCAAGGTCTCTTCACAGACAGATATTGCAGCATTGATACATCAAATCCCTCTTTTCATGTTCTTGAGTTGATCATATTTTCTCCCAGCAGCATCGCAGCTTGTCCAGTAGATGGCCTGCCAGTAGTGACCACAATTTGCAGGGATTTGCTCTTGAGCCCAGAGGATCCTGATGGCCATGCCCTGACACTTATCATTGCCCTGGTGTAGATCCATCACATAAATCCATCAGTATCCACTGCAGTCCCATGCTTAGGGCATCTTGTGAAACACCTCAAATGGGATCATCAAGTGCTGTAATTGCCAGCCTTGCACAGGATGATCCAGCTTTGCAATGATCTGGCATCCAATAAAGGATGTTTGGCTCCATCTGCGCTTGCCATAGCTGAGAGCACGATATTTTATGGCACAAGGTCTAGGGAAGAAAACTTGAGTAGTGCCACAAGGAGTGAGTTCCACGAATTGTGACTGGTTTTTCCAGTCCCTCATGGTTTCTTCTTTTGGCTTATAATAACATGATGTGTTCTTCTTGGTGATCTTAGTGTTTTTTTTTTCCAGAGAACTTGCAGTCCTGGAGCTTTCAAGGCTGCTGAATAAGGAGGAAGTCCTTGAAGATTGATATCTAGACGGAATTGAGAGGGATGGCACTCCTAATTGCTGTGAATGTGAGAGATGAGTCTTTGTGTGTATGTATTCCTAATTTGATAATTCTTCCAGATTGTTTACTTTATTGCATTGAGGCTGTAATCAACTGGTTTTTCTCATGTTTGAGTAGTCAATTGTACTCCTACAGTTGAAACACTATGGCAATTACACTTTAATTGTACTCCTGGGACACAATGGCAATTACACTGCCGACCAGGTGAGCCTCCTCTTTTTTTCTTATGGGTTTGTCTTGTCTAAACTGGATAAACGTTTTAAATGCAAATGCAATGAATAAATCCAGTTACAACAACTCCTGCTAGGAAAATAGTGCTGCATACAGAGTTGCTGGATCAAAGCCTGAGAAGCCAACTTCATGTCTTATTCTGGAAGAGGTCAATTGTAGAATTGTGAAAGAAGTCATAGAAAAATAGACAGTTTTTCCATACAGAGATGGATGATGTGGCAGTGGTAGCAAAGTCAAAAGTTCTCAATGTTGCTCCCCTGGATGTGGGATCTCAAAAGCACAGGCTCAAGTTTAGGACCATCTCCAGGAAAGGTAAATCTTGTTCCATGTTAAAAACAAAAATTGGAATAAGCATCAATAAACAACTTTGTGTTTGCATACTCTCAGCCTTTAAGCATTTGTATCCATGGCATCTGTCAGTTTTTGTTAGTTGTGCTCTTTTTTCTACTGCAGCTGTTGAGGGTGTAACAATTTAGACAATATATTATCATTAAAGGTAACACAAAACTGTGGCAATGATTTTCCACTCACATATGTGTCTTTGGTGCAACAATATGGAACACACAATGCATCGTTAGAAGTAATGCAAAATTGGACATATCTATAGCATCTTTACTAACATCTTAAGCATAAACAATCAAGCTAGACATCACTATCCAATATTGTATTTTGACTAGGTAATTTTTATTGCTATGCCATTTTTAGGAATGAGCTTTAAATTAAGTCTTGGCTGGTCCACATATGCCATAGCTAAAATTGTTGCTGATAAAATATATTAATTTTTCAATTTTGGTGATAACATATATTTTAATTTAGTGCTCCTTAGCCTACAGACCACTTCTTAAATGCTTGTTGGTGAGCTTGGCTGCATTAATAGGATTTATGATCCCCAATTGGTATTCACAGATGAACTCTTCATTTATATACACTTAATTAAGTCAGGAAAGCTCAAATACAAGTTTCCAAGTGTAGAGCTCATTTTTGTTTTGGCTTTCTAGGTAATTTTCACTAGTGAGAATGATTCCTTATCTAGCTTAAGTGTAATTTTCTAGATGGAATGTCTTGAGGACTGATGCAAAGATTATCTTTTAAATCTCAATGGGCAATTTCCTAATTTTCTTTAGAAATTTAAGTAAATTCTACACATGGTTGATGTGTTGCCTCGCAATATAGCAATTCCAGCAGGCTTTGTCTTTTTCCTATTCTTGAATAATTCTAGTTGTCTCAAGCTGAAAAATGAGGGATCGAACTTCTAGTGGAACAATTTCTATTAAGATTCTTGTTTCTCATTCAAGTCTATTTGCCAGAGTTTCAGTTGTAACATAGATTGAATCTTAGTCTTGTCTCCCAACAAGAGTAACTCTTATCTCTAAATGGACAAACATATTTTTTCATGCCTGCAAGTGCTTGAGTTAATGATTATTCTTGCTCTTGAAAATCTTGAATCAATACTCCCTTATTTCAAAGTGCTATTGGCATATGGCATCTTGCATCTTTTATTCCATTTTTAGAATATTATTGTGGATATACTTAAAATCTGATGGTTCATAACTAAAGACTTTAAAACAACAACCTAAGGGTGATGGCATAAGGGTGATAACACTTCAAATTTTTGTTTGTGACACTTGAGCAATGAAATTTCTCTCTCTCCTGGGAAGGGCTTCATCCATGGCAGATTATGCATGAATATTGATAGCAAATATGTGTAATCTTAGCATGTAACAGTAAGGATTGCAGGTTTATGAATATGCTTGGAAGAGTAAATACATCATTAATCATCGTTGGTGCCTCATTGATGAGGAAAGTGCTCCACTATTAAAATTGAATCACAAGTTATTACATTAGAATTCCACTGGATCATGGTACCAATACCCACTCATGGAGGTGAATCAGCGAAATGGAGTGCTTTTTTGTTATCATGGAATTCACAATACATTCAGCAATGTCTCCCCTCTTCTCTTCATCACCACATCATCACCACAAGCCTAAGAGTTAATTTAACTCATTTGCAATCAAGAATTGAGGTCTTCCTCTCATCTCTCCCTCTCAGCCGTTCTTTTTTATCGTCCAAGTGGAAATTATGATGTGAGCATGAGATTACTTGTGGTTTTAGTGATCTGTATATGGTGGTCTCATTGGCATTGGGGCTGAAGGGATGATCGTCCAAAGTGAAGCATGGCAATATCTTCTTCACCCTTCAGGGACTACAAATACAATCCAAAAAACTTAATTGCCTAGTTTGCTTTTACTTTTTATCCATTGTGCTATTGCTTTGATGAAGATATTGACACTATTTATTTGTTCTTGCAACAGTTGCATACTAATCTTATGCCAATTTACAATCTGCTACAGAGAACTTTGCTCTGACAATCTAGCGATTTCTTCTTCTTCTTCTTCTTCTTCTTCTTTTGTACACTAATTCCATGTTGTTCTGTTGTAGATTTTCTATCATTACAGAATTGAAAGGTAGAGAATTTATGGTTTCAGTATTCTTGCAGTGATCTGAGTGGGATACAATCCTAAAATTTTGTGTTTTACAGCTACTTTACAGTTTTGTAACCAATCGAAATATCCAGTGTTTACTCCCTAGCAAGGAGCACACTGCCAAAGCAGCAACTTTGCACACTAGCACTCTTGAGTTATCATCACTGCAGCCACTGATATGAAGGTGACTGGCTGCTCAATCAATCAGTGCAGGCGTAGTGCTTATGACCACTTACAAACTGGATGGCAAGAGAAATTGATTCATACCTAAGAGAACAACAAGGTTCTGGACTAACAAACATCACTCCTTGAAGTTTTTAATGGGAGTCGAAGCATCCCCAAATGGGGATGGTATGGATAGTAACAGTATTAATTTGCACTCAAGCAACCAGGATTTGCCATCTCCTATATCACTGGACACTACATATTGTGACACTTTGGTTCTACAATGTTAGATCTATTAAACAGCCATACCTGACTTACCCACCATCCTACTATACATTTGGAACCCCCTGCCCCCCCCACCTCCAAACAAGTGTTTTACTTTTTAAAAGTTCATGTTAATCATAATATACATAACAATTCTAGGCAAGACTGCCAATCTAGGATATGTCATCATCCATAAAAAAAATTATAATTAACTTTTGAAATGCAATATGAAATATTAGATGGAGATATAGATATATAAGTAGTATTTACATTATTAACAGCTATTGTATAAAATATGTGTTAGACCGAACATCCAGCAGCAACATCAACAACACTGATGCCAAGTGGTGCCAGAATTAGGAATGTCATATAACTTTTACAGTTGTTTTACAATTTCTCTATAAAAAGAAGCTAATTTTTCTCTGAGTTAAATTTCAGTCTTGACCTTTTGGAATTGTTGTAATTATATTAACCTTCACATTGATTGTTTTTGGATCATCAATAAAAAGCATGCCGAGATTGTAAATTTCTATCACTTTGGCTTCAATGCCATCAACCTAGAATACCAAAACAACCTTGTAGTCTCTTGAGACTGCCCAAACAACATTTCAACAATTTTCAACAATTATCAACAAAATACAACAAAGTATCATTATATTAGCTAAGTTAATGGGAGTGTAAACCAGTTAGCATTATCAAAAGTTTTTATTACGAAAAATAATTAATGCTATTATTAATTAATGTTGATATGAAAAGTATAGCATTAAAATATTAATTAGGTTAAAACTCTAATTTAAAAATTCTACTTTAATGGTGGGTGCAAAACCCCCCTTAAACCTTGCCATGACCTGTCATTAGCTGATATATAATTAATAATTTAAAATTTTGATTATAAAATTAGAAGTTAGTTTACTAAAAATTCTATTTTGTGTTTGTATTTTAATAAGTGTCTATCAACATATATTTCAATTTATATAGTATCTAAGTAGTCTAAAATATTTGTCTCTTAAGGAATAAACTATTTAACTTAGGCTATTTGTAAATTAGATATAAAATCTTTAAAATGCACCACATATAGTATTATTATAGTTTTATTTCTAAACAGGAAGAAGGTATGCTATGTATTCAATAGCATGTATCTAAGAGTTAAATGCACAACTACATATTATTACATATTTTTATAAATTTTTCCCTTGATTAGTTTTGATTATGAGTAATATTAAAGTTGTCTAAACATATTATGTCTAAATATTCTTTTAAGAGCAGGTATGGAACAAAAGCTCTTTATCATTAGTGTTTGTGTTATGCATAAATTATTGCATGAATGTGTCTCTGAAATATAAATCCATTTAGTTAGGGTGGTCAAT
>NW_003314307.1:29446-75368 GCF_000143415.4 Selaginella moellendorffii | reverse complement strand
TATGTTACCTTGTTCTTAGCTGTTGCGACCTCTTTCTGAATAGCAGCTGCTCCTTGAAACTAGCACAGCGTGGAGTTCTGGTCAGGAAGGGCAGAGGTAAGTTTGAAGAACCCTTCATCATATTGCAACAAATCACCAGTGCAAAGTTCATGTTGAAGCAAAGAAAATGAGCCACAACAGGTAAGGGAGGTACTAAACTGAAGATGGGACATGCCATGCTCAACTTTGACCATAGCACACAATGGAGACTTTGACAGGAAGCCCTAAGAACCGCTACAGGTGTAGCACCCAATACCCAAACTGAGGTTGCACACATGGCAACTGAGCTTCTACTTTCAATAATGTGCACTCAAAACTCAAGCTCTCACAGTTGGTTCCTTGGAACCAACTGGAAAAATCTATTGGGAGTTGAAAGAGCATGACATGTGTAGGAGAGAGATGATCAAAGTGATGATGACACTTTTGTGTTGTTGGTCAAAAATCATCATAAAGAGCACAGTACTCTTTCACCTACAACAAGTTGATTCTAGCAGCCAGAGTTTATCATAAAGGGCAGCTAGAAAATCGAAGCACTAGCTATAACTAAATTGTTGCACTAACTTATTACTCTACCAAAAGGTAAAAAGAGAAATAAAGGAAGATGGACATGACCGTGCCTCGTGGCTCAATTTCCTGACAGACTAAGGCTGACTACTCTCGGGCCCACATACCCTTTTGATGTGAGATTGCTCCAATCTTACCCCAGGGATTATCTGAAGGAAACATCCATGTTAAGCGGATATATTTGAATTTAAGTACTGACTAGTTCCCTGGCAGTTTAACTGCTGACCAGGAAGAAAAATCGCCAGCAGCTGTGCCTGCAGTAAAATTTGAACAAGGGCTTTCTTCAAGCAAAGCTATTTATTAATTAATTAGTAATGGCAACTATAAAGATTAACCTCACCTTTCCGGTTCGAGTCGCTGTGGAGGCTAAAGTACTGGCTCTCTTTCAGATCTCCGCTTTAAGGGTTGGTGTCTAACAGCTTGGAAAGTGGAATATGAGGTAATGGTCTTCCTGTTTAGCAAGCTGCCTTGCAGCTCAAACCACTTTAGGCGGTGACTGGCCTAAATTATGACGAATTCGGCCCACGAACAAATGTATAGATTTATCTGTCAATCAAAGGAAACCTGTTTTCAATACGTGCTGCATGGCTATCGTTTTTGCGTGAAGCACATTTTGGAGGATCCAAATGCGCCATATAGGCGATGTGAATTCAAGGGAGAAAGCTTTTGTTTTCTGCCTGTTTCAACCAGTGTTCAAGATCCAAGGTTGTTTGGTCAATCCAGGTTCGTTGCTGACTTTGGCTTTTCAGGTTTTGTAAACTGCACAAGATTGAAAACAGTGTTTTGCCTCAGGGAGAGTATTCTCTTTCAGTGTTCGCAGCTACCATGGCTCATCACCTGGAATTTGCAGGTGATCGCCAAAATAATCAGATGACATATCCGGATAGAGACCATGATTTTTCTACTTTAAAAGATTGTACTCGAAAGGATACTACTATATATGGAGTAGAAAAGACCGGACACTGGGAGAGAAAAACAGTTTCCTGCCTAGTTGACATAGGCTCGATAAATTTCGAAACAATGAGCTTGAGTTGTGGCTCTCACAAGGCAGAGAGCTGGTCTTTGGATACAAGGCCTCAAAAATCAAGATATATTGGAGTTTGTAGAAGGCCCTGGGGCACGTATGGTGCAGAAATCAGGACTCCGGCAGGCAAACGGCTGTGGTTAGGAACATATCTTACAGAAGACGCAGCAGCACATGCCTACGATGACGCCGCTCGGACAT
Organism: Selaginella moellendorffii; assembly: GCF_000143415.4. Taxonomy (NCBI): domain Eukaryota; kingdom Viridiplantae; phylum Streptophyta; class Lycopodiopsida; order Selaginellales; family Selaginellaceae; genus Selaginella; species Selaginella moellendorffii. The sequence continues at coordinate 73,540 of NW_003314307.1, read as the reverse complement.
TTCGTGGAAAGAATGCAGCTACAAACTTTACTCACAAGCCATCTGCTAAAATAACAAAGACTCACAAAGTTGGTAGACGATTAAAGGCCGGGAGCGGGACAGCACAGCACCGGAAGTCTGATGAAGATCGTGGAATTGAAGGACTACTCGCTTTATCTGGTGCTACGGAGGTCAAAACTGGATCTGGCAGGAAGAAACGAAAGTTTAAAAGTATATCGAGTGTTACATGCTCTACAATCTGAGATAACGTTTATCAGTTGTTTTATTTCAGATCTCAAAGCAGGCGTCTTTTGACGTCGCATGTTGTCTTCAGGGACAACGACATTGCTTAAAATTGCTAGAGTGCTCCTTATGAACAGCTCATAGAGCTCATTGTTTTATTTCTTACCTTCTGTGTGGAGAGTGTGTGGGGGGAGAATGTGACCCTGGTGAATCAGGCGGTGGAGAGTGTGAACTAGTGGCTGTCTGCATGGAGGTCCGAACCATCAGTGATTCTGCCTCTGAGATTGAAGTAGGAACTATATGTCTTGGTGTTCGTGGTGATGCTAAGCTGGCTCGCAATCTGAAAAGACATATCAGGTCAAGAGTTCTATCGTCATCGTGACGTGTCCTCTTTGTTCTAATGCAGAAAAGACTTACTTATTGTAAAGCTCGCGTTGCTGGTCGGATTCGTCCCAGATTTCTTCCTGAGAAAGAAAGAAGAAGAAGAAAAAAAAAGCCTTAGAAAGTAGCATGAAGAAAGATGTCATTATTCACCTGCAAGAGCTCTTCAATAACATCTTCCATCGTGATAATCCCCACAGCTTCGTCATCGTTTACACTTACCAATGGCAACACATCCAGTATGTCCTCAGAGGCATTTCGTTCTGATTTTGACTTCCAAGGGGTGCTCTCACCATCAGGGGCTGGATAAAATTCCTGTTGGATCTCAGTCACTTGCGAGCCTGTTAGTCAGGACGCGAAGTTGATTTATTCTAATAAATTATACAGAGGTTTATCCTTGCAGTTTGTACCTGAACAAAATGAGATGTTAGCTTTAATACCTTTCTTACTAAATCTTCTACTACTGAGTCTTCTGTCCAGAGAATGTTTCTTTTTTAGGCTTTCGGGCTTTAATCGCGTGTTCCTCACAACGACTGCCATGTGGCTATGTCCTTTTTGAAACTCGTTTAAAATGTCATACAACGGCATCTTTTCTCCAACCCTGATGAACGTGTACACATACACCGAACAACAAAGAAAAATTCTAGTGCGACTAGTCACAATTTTACGCACCTTGGTATCTTTCGGATCGTAAGATTAATAAGTGGAGTTGCAGTTTCGGGACGAACTGTAAGCAAGGTCTTGACCTATAAAAAATGCTATTTAGCCGGACCTCCTTTCTCTGCCTACCAGTATCAGACCAACTATATTAGTTGGTCTTTCAAAGTACACCGGCACTCGACTATGTCCTCGATCTATAATGGCCTTCATCGTCTCTCTGCAAGTGAAAACACCAAATTAAAAGAATTTATATGCATGATTTGCACAAACTTAGTACAAGTCAAGCTTTACGTTGATGTCGACACAGAAGGCTTTAGAGATGGGAGTCATTGCGTCTTCTGCTGTTTTTTCTGTCAAATCTAATGCTCCAGTTATGATTGTCGCCTCATCGTGAGTTAGCTCTCCGCCTTTTCCAGCCTACCAATGGTCGATGCTAAAAGATTTATATGATTTGGCAGATCCTACTTCTTTGTCATGAAGCCCGACTAGTGTCTTGAGCTCTGCTCTACGAAACAATGCAACGTGGTCTTTTCCAAGAACAGAATCCAGTAGCTGAAATTTCCTTGTGATGAGCAAAATCATGCAAAGTACTTGCTTACCTTGCTTATTGGATAGGAGATTGGAAAGCATATCCAGACAAGAACGCGGACGAACGGGGTCATCTTTGCGCCAATTGCCAAGCCATAACGAGAGCAAATGGCTTGTGGCAGTATCTAAGAGAGGAAAGTCAGTTGTTTATCAATCCTCGTGTTTTGTAGCAACACCTACTTCTCCAAATAGGAGGATAAGAGTGACTGAAATCAAGACTGCACTCCAAGCGTTCACGACTGCATCCAAGAAAATCGGAAGTGCCTCCATTGCGAGAGCATTACAGATTAGCAGCGTGCATAGCAAGAGGTGTTGCTCTTTAACCACAGGGTATATTATCTCTGTCAATCGGACACATTGTTAAGCTCATCAGGAAATACTGGAAACAGTCTTACCGGCGTGCTTGCGATCTTGCAGGGATCCAGACTTCATCAGAACCTCTAAGTCTACAAGTTCCAGTGACATAAGGCCAAGCGTGAGACCCGACATGATGCCAGCGAATACCACCAAACAGATGCTTAAGACTATGTATGCCCAGAACATGCCTCCACAGCAATGTTCGTGGCTCGCCATCCTCGTGAGAGTGTTTTCTTCCTTAAGCAGAATCCAAAACCTAGCAACCGTTTTAAATGCAACAATGGAGGAGCAGCGGACGCGCAAAATTTCAAATAAACTTTTTCTCATTAAGTACTGCAAGTCTGGATCGATTGACGTGTACCACATGGGACAAAACAAAACACAATGGCATAGCAATTTATAAATATTATACCTAGTAGTTTAATAGAAGCGGGCCAAAGCACTCACTAAAGAGATCGCTCAGTGCAAATTGAACTTCCATAGAGCCATGTTCACAACCCACCAAGCTCGTCAGCACTGGAAAAAAACTACTGAGATACTTCTGAAATGGGGTGTTGCGAAACCGGCTAAGAGCTCTAAGAGTCATGATGACGAGTGGGGCTCGAGCGGTAAGCTCCCTCCTTCTCGTGTAGCTCACAGGGATCATCCACTGTAGCTTGAGGCGCTGAGGCTGGTGAGTGAAAGTGGACGTTTTAGCGTAAACTTGCAAGACCTCTTTGCAAAATTCCACAAAACGGGCCTCGACGTCCACGTTCTTCAGCAGCACCGAGTTGTCCTCGTGAAGTCTCTGGAGTATTTCCATATAGGCCTGCGAAGACTCGCTCTCCAGCCACAGTAAAGGTGGATCGCCCATCTGGGACGATAACTGAAGCTTGTAGATCTTGTTGCGTAGAAAGAGATCGTTGTTAACTTTGTGAGCGTGCACCACTATCACGTTTAGGACTCCAAGAAGCAGTGTCACGTGAGGCGATGCCAGCTTCGGCCCAAAAGCGTCATAGATCTCCCTTACTGCCTGGAGGTTAGGATACAAATCTATAGAAGAATAAAAATTGAAACTATAACAAAGAAGCTTGCCTGTACAAGGAGGAGCTGGACTGTTGAGTGGAACTTCAGCTCGGCCAGAAAACACTGCAACTTGCTATCTTCATCAGATGTAAACCCTTCAGATGAAGCACCCTCCATAAAAGTTACTATCTGCATTACGTTTGGAAACGTCTCCTCGGCCACTGATTGTAAGCCTTGTAATATGTCCACCCAGTCAACTTTGGAGAACTGAGGCCCTCCCTTGACGATGAGCCGGACGAAAGAGGCAATGGTAATTCCAACGATTTTTTCATGGTGTATTTTGAGGAAGTCCTTCATCAAAGATAGTACCTTACGCATAAATGGACGAACAACTGGGAAAAACTTCACGTAGAGCTCAACCAGTGGCTGCAAGGCCAGACTACACGTTTCATAAAGCCAGGCGTCCATGTCTTTTTCACTATCCACGTTCTGAAGCTTGATCGATCGCCTTGCTGAATCAAAGAGAGGGAATAAGACAGTGTTGTATATCTGTTCCCAAGAACTTGTTGAGAACACATGTCCATGGCACTGTAAGACGTCAAATAAGACGTGCACGGCACTCTTACGAATCGCTGTGCGTGAGTCGTATGTTAACTCCGCCAATCCTAGGACAAAATTCAATAAAACCACGAAACTAAGATGCGATGTTATTACCTGCAAGCAGAGGAAACCAGAAGAAGAGATGATCATCTTGCTCAGGGCCACTTTCAGTATTTGGAACTTTTTCAGGGCTGTTGCGACAAGTACTGAGCTCTCCTTCACCAAGCTTTAAGGCGCAAAAACGCAGAAATGCGAGAGCATTGAGGCTGATATCGTCATTAAACTTGTTGTTTATGAACGCAAGAAGGCAATTCACACAGTCCGTGAATATTGTGTTCTCAGTTTCAGTAATGTGTTGAAAGTAATCTCTGACAACTTTCTCCACCGTTTCAAATGCAAGATGGACAATGCCGCTATCTCTATCTGTTGCGGCAGTAGTAAAGACCTGTAATTGATAAAGCATTGATACCTTGTCCAAAATGACTCTCAAACCTTTGTTACCATAAACGTAATTTTCCAGCCAGATTTCACGTTGCCAACTCGAGTGCACACCATTTGAGAGACACAGCGGATGATAAATTCTCGTATTTCAACAGAGGCACTTCTCTGCATGATGATGACAAAAGGCCGCATAAACTGATTTTGGAAGTTGTAATTTGCAAGCTCTTCACGATCCATGAATTTCATTGCCAACTGCCGCAGAGAGTCCATGGCATACATAGCAACTGAGAAATTGCTTGAACACCCAACAGTAACAAAATAGTCAGACAATGTATTCCACATCCTGCTCCAAACCAGCCTGATCCGATTCATATTGAAGTGTCTATACAACAAGCAAGAAAATACGTCACAATCAAATCACTGAGTGACCTGAATACTTACGAGATTTCCACAATTTTGGTGAGACTGAACACTCGTGGATCAGTAGGAGATCGCAGTTCATCCATGGACACTTTGCACAATGCTTTTACAAAGTCCACAATTCCTTCACTACTTAAGGCTTGACTTCGAGTAAAAATTTTGTTAGCTTCGTTCGAATTAATTTGACCAAGCAAACCGAGATTTGAAACGAGATTACACATTTGCTCTGCTGTGACTGCACCAGGTATTGGGCTCTGCCTGCCACCAGTACTGTCGTATGATCCTCGGCGTGCAGCTAGAGCAGCAAAATGCAATCTTCCTTTTCTTTTTGGAGCAGTTGATAGCTTAGTCTTTTCTGGATCGTTTGAAAAAAAAGTAGCATCGGGAAGAGCACCTTCGCCGATGAGATAAAGCTGATCAAATCGTGAAACGCATGTAAGTACATGCTCCCATGCGTCCTGCAAATAATTTCCATATTCATCTGCAATATTGAGCAAAACCTAAATATTTGGCCAGGGTAAGCACCATAACGTCATCACACTAAATTTACCTTGATAGCATTCACGTTTTTCTGCTTGATATCCACAGGAGAATGTAGCAATGTAAACTTTGCAAGAGAAGTCACAAAAGCATCCCGCTGTATTTGCATGCGCATCACTGAAGTGATATGTATCGCATGCCTGAACCCTTCCAGGCACGGTGAAGTCACAACCTCGTCGTCACTCTTGTCTAGTGGGACACTAAGCCCCGCAAGCATGGGTCCCCATGAAACTTCTACCATTGGCTTTACAATTTCCACGTCTATCGCAGCATAGTATGCAGATCTAGTACAAAATGAAGGCAATGCTATCAAAACAATAAGGACAACAGTGCATCTTACTGTGGTTTCTCAGCTTTTTCTTTGAGTTGATCTTGCATATAACGAATTGCGTCGTCACTGGACTCAAACAGCTTCTCTTCTTTGGGCTTTCGGATAACTATGTTCAAGATGTTGTCAATCCCAGCAGGAAATTTATTGTCCTTCCCAGCTGGTTTGGTGACCGGAATAACATTATCCGCTTTCATTTTAATTTCTTTTTTTACTATACGGTCATATAGTCCTCCCATAAACTCTTCAAGAAGATCCTTTCCATCGTCAATGCCTCTGTTATTTTTTATAAATGCAGCTTTAGACATCTGTAATAGCACATGAGTGAGATCTTGGAAGGAAGTGGAAGCATTTGTTCACCTTATCTTTCACCATCACGTTGTGCGCATCAGTGTTAAGCATAATTACAGAATATGCGAGGACATAAGCAGTGTCGGCACTCGTGAAAGCTTTGGGATTACAGATGCAATATCGCTCCGCAAATTTTTCCATTATCCTGTCAATCTTCTGAGCCTCTCCAGGGAGCCTGAATCCCATCAAGAATGTTCGTATCGACTCGTCAAACTCCATATTATGAAAGTTGAAGGAGTCAACATATGCATGCATGACTTTTAACGAAAACTCCTCTTTTTCACCCAGGTAATCCCCGATCATGCTCTTGTTGAGACCTGTGGTACTCAGGAGGAACTTGGCAACCTCTTCAGGATTTTTCTCCACTTTCTTGGCTTTTACAAGGAAATCAATACCCTTGTGAGGCTTCTGGTTGAATACTTTGATTCCTTCCTGCATAGTGTAAGAAGCTTGTAATTGAATGCCCAGTCCTTCATGCATCCCTGGTGTATAAGGTGGAAAGTTACAGAAGAAATTCACAGCGCTGGCACTTATTTACAATGAAGCAGGGATAGAGATTACCTGAAGCTCAAGCTTGTGAACACGTCTTTGCTCAAAAGTAACTGCACTTTCAGTTGATGCCTGATCTGTTTCTAATGGTTCAGCGATCTCATCCCCGACTTCTGTAGCACTAGCTCCTGCTGTGGATACGCTTGCAGCGTCCAGTTTGCCGGTTTCCACGTCTGAGCTGTTGAAGTACGGAGAGTTCAAGGCACCAAGTTGCTTCTCCATCCAATCTCCCATCGCCTTTAATATTCCTGTCAAACACTTCATGGCAGTAAGCTTCAATGTTGCATCTTGAGCAGCTGTTAATCCTGTATCTGCACTGGCTGGTGCTCCTTGAGCACTTTTGAGTAAGCCATTCACAACCCTATAGAAAAAATTACTTTAATGGACTAAGTGGAACATAAAGCTTGCCTTTCAAAGAGATTCGTGGACTCCACATCACAGTCGTAGTTCACGAACATATCAGGAAGTACCTGTGGATCTGCTGATAGTTTTTCAATGAAACATAAGACAGTCATCTTCTGTTGGTAATTTGGCTGAATAACATTTTCAATGACTCTCAAAACGATCATTGGAAAAAACACACCGATTTCCGTTTTCAAAGAGGCCCTGAACTTTGCTATAAGGCTCAAAAAAATAGAGCAAGACATCTGAAAAACCGATAATATGTCAGATACGGCACAGTTTTGCATGAGCGACAAGCACAGGTACTGCTTGATTGCATCTAAAAACCTGCAGAACTCAATTTGGTAATAGTAAAACAATTAAAAAAAAAAAATGAGAACGTACTTCGGATTGAAACAAAAAGATGTGCCAGCATTTTCAAGGACAAGTTTCAAGAGCTCCAAAGCCAGCACTTTTGAGCGTATAGCTAAGGGATCTGGTGTCCCTTCTTGTTGAGGCTTTTTCATCGACAGGCAGCAAAGAGCTCTGAAGACCAAGAAGGCGTCCCTCTTAAACTTGTTGCCAATCTCCACGTCCAGTTCCATGTCCTTCATATCTTTGTCGACTTGCTCCCATGCTTTGGCATCCACGGCATCCTTGTCACTTGACTCAAGCATATCCATGGTGTTACTGCTTTCAGCTCCTGTGGCAGCAGAGAAAGCATCGTCGTGCTGAACAAGCTTGGGACCAACGTGAAGGACCACGTCAAAATCCAAGGCCACCTTTGTAAGGAAATTTTGGACGAAGGTGTCGGAAGTGGTCCTCTCGGCTTCAAGCAAATCAGTCAATACGACAGGTTGCAAGGGAACCGAAGCTGAGTCGGCCTCCATTCTTGTAAAAATGACCCTGAGGATTTGGGTGAGAGTCGCCTTTGCGGACGTCTGGTTAGCCGCCACCTTGCTCCCCAGGAAGATGTTGTAGCAAGTGCTGATAGCCCGCAGCAAGTGATCCCCGTGGATGCTAAGTGAGGTGGACACGACCGCTGTGAGCAGCGTCTTTAGAATGGCCAATTCAATTATTTCTTCCCCTAGATCATGACACTTGCAAACCGCGTCGAGGATCCTATGAATGAGGCTGGATTCCGACTGTGAATCGTTGCCTGTACCGATCTCCCCAACCAGATGACCGTGCACAATGAGCTTTTGAAAACAATCCAATGCGGGCTCAATAACCTTGGCCGACTGGAGATCGCAGGCCGCGAGGAGTGGTTGCACTAGCAGCTCAGCATCCGTAGTGCTGATTCGCACGGCACCATCAAAAAGAGGGCTCTCGGCACCGGCACTGGGGATAAACGCCACGAGGTTGTCGAGGACTGCCTTACAATCCTGGACGAGCTTACCATGCTTGCGCCATGATGCGTTCTTGACTATTCTATCAAGGGCAGCGGTCAGCACCAGGACGAGCGACGACGCTCTGGGTGATCGAGGGGACTCTGGCGCGGACATTGGCAAGAACCCTAGAGACTTGGTGCGGTGGGTGTCTAAAATTCAAATATTTTAGTATGACACCTCATCAACTTGATATATTGATAACTTGTCATTAGTTTGTTTTGCGCCTCCTCAGACAGACCGCTCACTTCTTGCCCTTCTTTGGTCCCTTGGATTCAGCTACTTCTTCCACAGTTTCTGGGGGCTTTTGGGTAATGCCCTGGCCTTCCATTACCAAACTGCAGCCCCGGCCATCTGCAACCTCTATTCGAAAGACTTGCCTATAAAGTTTAGCTTCCACAGGTACAAAGGTGACAGTCACGACGTGCCTTACAGCTTCTTCAGTTCCTCTGCCAGGAAGCAAACCGCCTTGAATGTCCACATGAAATGGATCTTTGACAAATGGTTCCGCAGGAGGTTCCTCCACAAGTGGTAGCACGAGGGCAGGCTCCGGTGACATTGGCTTCCTATTATCTGATTTCTTTTTCAAACCCGACTGCACAATGAACAAAAAAGTTCAGCTCAGTAAGGAGAAACCCATACCGTAGGAACCTCCTCCACTAGCTCTTCTTGAAGGCCCTCCTTTACTAAACGCCATTGACTGTCAAAGTAGCTTGCATTGGTCACGCTAAAGACAAGTGTCTGAGATGCGTTTATGACCACTGAACCAAACCAGATGCATTCTGAAAGTACTTTAACGGCAGGAAAAAACACTTTTGCTTGAACGGGTACAACCTAAGGAAAGAGAGAGAACAAAAAATATTTTTCACACCTAAAAAAATAATCGCCAATTTACCTGTGTATACTCTTCAAAGAACTTTAAAAGAATATCCTTCTCAAACCTTAGGTCTTTATGCTCACTAAGTATTTCCGGTTCGGGACGAAAGTTAATAGTTAGACGAATACTCCATTCGGAAGGCAGTACAACACATGAAAGCCCAAGAGGATCTGTTGTCTGTAGAGTATTGTCCTCATTTTCTGAAGACAAAAGGCCACTTTCAACCTTAATAACGTAAAACGGTGGGTCCAAGGCTACCGAGAAGGTGAGACTGTGACTATAAACATTTTGCAAAACTACCACCTTGGTGTAACATTTATCTGATGATGGAACGGCTCCACAGCAGAAATATTCCACAGGATCATCGATGCTGGGTTTTAGCCTGTAATAAAGGGTAATTTCAAACCCGGAAACATCCCAGAGATCTGGAAGTACCTGGGCTCAAATACAATGGCCTCTAGGCAGACACGTAATGGAGCAAAAAACTCTTGCGAGGGATCAAATACAATTGGGCCATCATCTAAAATAGCAGTCACTTGTTGTTGTATTCTTGCACTTTCATTGAGCATAATTGACGATCTTTTCAGAGAAGACCTTTTCTCTGGTCCCAGTAAGCTTTGTCCAGTCAGTTGCAATGAAGATCTTTTCAAAGAAGACCGCTTTTCTGCTCGTAAATCCTGAAGTAAACCTTGTTGCGCTGTCTTTGGAGGCTTTCTTGTCTGTTCACTTGACTCGGATAGAGCATGAAGAGACGTTCTAACTGGTTCGTTCAAACTTCCCATCGATGACGTAATCCTAACTAGTTCATTTTTTAACATCGGTTTCTTGGTTTGTGAATCGGAAAATGTTACCGTTGAAGATTTTCGTCGTACAGTATCCGTCTCTATAATCTGAGTTTTCTCAAGAAAAGTGACTCGTCTAGACGGCCGTTTACCATAAGCACCTGTATGTTCGTCTGGATAGGACGCAAATTGTGTCTTCCCTACTAGGATACAGGTAAAGTGTGCAGCTTGCATGGTATCGAACGTTACCTCAAAGCTAACGTTACCGTGAGCAAGAATGACCTGGAAAGAACTATTAGACATGAAAATTTGACTATAAAGTTTTCTATACCTGTTTCATTGGAGAAACAGTAAATGGATGATCTTCCTTGGGATGTAAAAACTCTCTTTTGTATGAAATTTTACCCGTTCTCTATCTATTATGTCTAGACGTAGTTGCACTGGGCCAAATTCGGGATTTCCCAGTAAACTCACACGCACCCAGGACTCATCGGCATGAACCAAGTGGATTGTCGCTAATCGACCGGGTTCAGGCACCATCATCATCCACATGACTTCCAAAGGGTATGGAGATACGTTAGCCACCCAAAACCTTTTGGTTCGTCTAGGATTTCCCACGGACACCGGTGGCCATCTTAAAACAAGACTTGAATTGATTTTAGGATGTTGATAGCCTCTTGGTTCGAGGTGTTGAGGCCTTGCAAACAACGGCGTGCCCGTCACTCCAATTGAAATTGGAATTTCAGCTGGTGGAAGTCCTCCCACCTACGCAAATACCGTAAAGAATTAGACTTATATAGCTCCAGAAACTTACTGAGCATGTTAAAATGTCTGAGTAGAAGCCTGGCAAGCAGCTAAACGCAAAAATGTCACAGAACCACTGCCCTTGGCTTTCCAAAAGGCCTTCGCAACCTGGGTAGACAAGTAGAGATAATGCTTCACCGTTCCTGATAAGAATATTGTGCATCTCAACTTCCAGCCTGCGAGAAACCATCAAATGCCCAAAAACGGACCAGTACTTCTGGTGAACTTCATTGGGAAAGTCTATTATTGGGGGAACTTTCCGATTTTTAAGTTTCAAAACGGATTTGGAGTCTGTTGCTTGTGGTAATGTAAGCTGCCTTCCAGTAAGACCAGAAAGTACGACATAGTCTTCTTTTGCAAGGGGGGGAGGGTAGCCACTTCCGTATTTGTTTACACCAACGTGTATCTTGCTAAAAATATCAGTGTGGTTTTGAACAACTAGCCTTAGCCAGTAAACGCATCCAAGTTGACATGTATTACCAAAATCCAGTGAACAAGGATTGGTAGTGTCTATTAACAATTTTGATAAGGCCTTGATATTTGAACGTGGGTCTGCTTTGTTGTCTAGTTCACTTGGCCATACAACGTGGTAGCTGCATCGAAAATCAGAAATGTAAGTCCGAAATATTACACCAATAGGCACGTCCGCTCCCAGGATGTCACACGTCAAAATTAGCTCCTTCTCACCGATCTCTAGTGGAGTCATGCGAAAAACAATTTGCTGAGAACCGTATGGGGCAAGTTCTCCATCTCTGGGCGTGATGTCGATCTTTATTGAAGAAGAGTCTCCAATATTTATGTCACAAATGGGCCACCTATAGTAGGTTGTCAAACCGGTCAGATTGTGTAATGTAGCCGTTCTTGAGAGTTTTTTGTAGAGAAATGTTATACCAAGATCAAATCTGCATGGGTCAAAGTACGCCTTTGGGGAATCCACAAATGCTCTCACTAGAGCATATTGCGTGGGAGAGAGACCGTCAACAACTTGACAAACAATTGCATAACCCTTTTGCCCACAGGCCTTTGCGTGCAGGTCGACCTTTACATTTGTTGTTCCCCTCGCAAGTACAGTACCACTGTCTGGCCTAAAAAAGAGTTCATCTTTACAATTGCTCATTGCCTGTGACAATTGCACATTAATATCAGCTTCGCACACTGCAAGAAGTTTGAATGATGCTTCTACAATGCTCCTGTTGGTGAGCGTTAGCTGTGTAGAATCAGTCGTTCCTACCTAGACAGTGAACTTCAATACCACATAAAAAGAAACTTTAATATTTAGCTGTACCTGAACCAGTCCAAAGTCCAGCATAGGCTGAAGGATAGAAACACGTGGTCCTTGCACACAGCCTTCTATTAGCAAAGGTAGCTGCAAATGGCCAGTATCCATAAAACTACATGTCACAGCCTCTTGTATAGGTCCAATTTTTGTAGCTCTTAGAGTAACGCTCACAGTGGTGCTTCCCAGAGCTACTATTTTGCCAGTAATGGGAAGAAATGAAACAAAATTAAGTTCCTTGGCGATGCCCCACGGAGTTTCTGAGACTTGCCACGAGAAGGTGACATCGGCAAGAGTGTTGTTTCTTAGATGTATCTCTCGTGTGTATGTTTTACCTTGAACAAGCATTTCTGAGAATAGCAGCAAGGGAGGATAAATTTCAATATCGAAAGGATCTCCCACTCCAATCAACTCAATATCAAGGGCCTTCATGATATACCCGTTGTTGTCTACGTCCTTGGTTGAAAAACCTTGATCGCAAACCAAAGCTACCTCCGGAGACACAGCACCTGAGACTTCGTCCCCATGTTTTGATGCTATAACTTCTTGGGCTAATTTATCTGCATTGGCCAGATTGCTTTGAAACTGCTCCCAGGAGTCGGCACGAAAAGAAAAGGCGTGGCGCGTGTCCACGTAGAAAACTGCACGCTGTCTATAGACCTCGATTTCTGCCGGACAAAAAGTAAAATCAAATGTTGCATTTGACTCTGCTTCCAGCACCCCACAGCTAGGCTGCACGACGAATGCCGGGTGTTGTGCGGACTCAATCTTCCAGTAGAACCGAAGAGCAGTCATGGTGTGGTTTCTTACTGTCAGTTTTTTCTTTGCATTGTGACTGGAAATGGTTGCATTTCCGAACCACAATCCAGATTCGGCTTCTTTCTCTCTAAGAGCGTGCCCATCTAATTCCAATAAGTCGACTTTCAACTTTGTCCCGCAGCCCTCAAGTAGCACCCGCCATTGATGACCAAACTCTGACGAAATATGTATTATATGCGAAAATTTTCCTTGAGAAACAGGTCTGAATATGACGATTACGTCAGCTGAATCATTGATCGAGAGATTAAAACTCTTCGGGTGAACAAGAAACGGAACAGCATAAAGAACATTCTGGCATGAATAAAGAGATTGGAAAAAGTTTAATCTTTCTGAATCGCTCTCTGCCTCAAAAGAAAGATGAAACTTTGTAGCAACATCTAAGCTGGAAACTGGAAAAGAAACAGCTGTAGCATGATTGAGAAGACAGTGGCCTAGATCAAGGATGGTTGGAACAAATATTGTTGGCAGTGGTTTTGGTTCCTATAAACATGACTTGGCAGCTGTCCATCTCCGAAGAAAGGAAGAGTGCATCTGAATTGTCGTTCAGTGACGTGGGCCTAAACGTCACCTTTAAGAAAACGTGCCTCCCTGGTGCTATTACTTTCCCTTGAAGGTCTTCCCCCTGGACCTGAAACGTTTTGCCTGATGGTAACAGAACCCTGACAAGGCGTAATTAGTTCCGGATTGGTGTTCTTTCTGATACCTCAGGCGCTGGCTCCAAGTGCTAACGTTCAAAATTTGGATCGTGCTCGTGTATGATCGTCCCACCTCTGCAGTTCGTGTAACGTCTCAGGCATGAGCCTTCACATGTCCTGTTTCACTAGAATTTTGCTTCCTATACGTAATTTTAGTGTATAGAGAGCTTACCAAAACGTTCAAAAACAAGCGTTGGTGGATCCAAAGGAATTAATTCTGTGATTTGACCATCCGTTTCTTTAACTTCTGTAATTGTTAATGCCTAAAAGAAAAATGGATTGAGAATTCCTGCTAACCCCATGAAATTCTTACTTTAACTGCTCTGGGAAGTTGGCAATATCTAGGATTGTTAAGATATTCGACCTTTTCTTTTAAATGGTAGGCAAGAAGTTGTGCCTATGGCATAAAAAACGTTAACAAGGATTTTCTTCTCCGTATGTTTACTAGTTTTATATCAGTGTCATCGGATTTCGATATCCAAGCACGTTTTTCGGCTTCGCTCAATCCCTTCCAGTCGCCGTTTAATATTGTGCCGCCTAGACGTTTCCGTGGATGCGGGGCATGATCGTGTGTGACCTTCAGGCTTATTTTCCATTGAGGGCGATCGAAGTCCTTAATTACAACAAACTGAAACAAGTGAGCCTTAAAATAGAGCCCCTTACCAGCATCATTTTCTTAAAGAGCTTTTTCTTTCTCGCCACTTCGCTTTGTGCGTTTTTCCCATCTGCATTTGAGACCGAAGCATCCCCTTGGCTTTCGGTTTCATCTCCCTCCATTGAATTTTGTATGCCCTAATGAGTCTGACGGTTTGTGGCTAAGATTACAATTGCCCGAGTATAACAAAATTTTATATGCCAACTTCTCTGTTTAGATACCTGTGAGTTTTATCGTTTGACTCCCAAAAGATAACTAAATAGAACTAAACATCCCATCAAACACTTGAACACTAAAGCCACCAATTGCCAGCATTCTAGCCTCTCCCAGTCTCTTTACGTCTTGTAGAGTCCAATGTCTTCTCCTGATAGGCCCCTAAATTTATCAGCGAAACTGTAAACTGAAAAAATCTAAAATAGCAAAATCACATAAAAGGTGGTCTAGCTTAGAAAAGAGAATAAAAAAAAGGTCTTAAAGAGTTTTCCTCCAAAGGTTTCGTTTAGAATGATCCAAAATTTTCCCATTTGATGCTTAGTAGGAAACTCCCCAAACTCTATGAACAATCTTGTGAACTTGTCTAGTGTCCTATTCTTTATATGTCGAAGCTTACATAAGAAGCATAAATAAAGTCATAGTGCCTCCACTCAAAGCATAAGGTAACTTTTACTCATACATGGATCTGCAATTTAAAGCCTAGCTCTCATAGGCTGCCCTCTTGCATGAAAGTGCCCCTGAAAGCTTTGTGGACCTGTAATGCATATCATTGCTCAAAAACCATTTCAATGCCACAAAACTCTCTTTCCACTTGGATGGCACATTATTACATGATAATTATGTGAAACATCCACTATAGATCAGAATAAACTTTGTTACTTATCTTCCACTCACAACTCACTATGCTAGTCCATAAAACCTTAGCTAGGTTCTGAACTTTCCCTATTGCCCCCCGTTCAACCATGTTTAACACTCTATTTAAGATGCTAGTGATAGGATTTCAAGGGCAAAACAGGTTTTTGGGAGTCAATTCCCATCTAATATATTACCTAAAACATTCCCACACCACCTTTGACAAGATTAACACCACCTTATGTGAGATTAACACTAGGAGAAGGCCACCACTCCTCAAGTATATTTTCTAGAGGGAGGAAGTTAAACTCACTAAATTGGAACTAAAGATAAAAGCATTTGAAAACCCAAATTAGAAGATTGGCTACTCACAGGAAGCCATTGCCTCAGTATTCTCTCTCAAGCCAAAGAGAATGTCATGCTGTGGTTTGGAAAAATAATGAGTTAAGTTGTTCCATGATGGTGATCTGAGCTACAGTTGGAAGAGAGAGCCACACTGCTCTGATAAAAGAGATACCTTCAGAAAGGCATCAATTCTCAAACATTTTGGCAACTTGCACCTAACTCACGACTTAAAAAAAAGCTGCACTTTTCTAGTTACAGTTAATTGTACCCGACCTAAGATCAAAATCCTCACTTCTCTGCTGCAAGAACGATGTAAACTTAAACAAAAAAAAAAGTGGTAGTGGTGGATGCTTGGCAGAAGATCGAATTAAGTGGTTCATTTGAATCATCCAATCATTGGCGTGTGGCGATAATTGTTTATCCAGTTGATGGATGGCTCCTTCAAATTCTGCTACTTCCCCATGTCCCACTTGTGTCACAGCTAGGAGCTACCAGAAAACTCGGCATTAACTTTTGTTAGATTGTGCTCTGTAATAAAATAAAAAGGGAAAGTTCCTATAGACAAAGCAGGGTCAAAATCTCAATGCCTCAAGCTATAAAATTATAACCAAATGATTGACATTCTGGGAGCATATGAAATATAAATGATTGACATAATAAAAAAATCATGGCCAGCACCCATTATCCTATTGCAAATCATTGCTTTGCTCACAATGCCCACACTAACCCTAGCTCCTCTATTGACTCAGTGGAGAACACATGTCCCTTGTGTAGCCACTGGGATGTGTTCCTTATTACACTCTTTCATATTGCTGGTAGCTTACTAAAAGATTCATCTATAACATCTATCAATTGTGCTCTCTTCATTAAAAGAACTTATAAGGTTGTTAATTCATAATTATGAGAGTGAAGTATAGTTCCAGAAATATTGATGTAGTTCTTACTCACATCAAACATCTCATATGGCAACACAAGTTAAGCATGAAAGGTATTCTTATAAGAAATCATAACCTCATTGAAGAGATCCTGGAGAAAGGTGATAAAGATTGCCCTCATAGAACTAAAGTATTAGAATAGAAATTAAATGATTGCTAATAGTGATAAAGATGAAGGATTTAAGCTGCTTTTTTATATAGAGCTGTTTTAAGGATACCAGCCCATTAAAATAAAACTGATGGCAATCTTTCAATATTGCATAGTCTAGATGAGAATAAAAATATTGCATCGAGGCAATAGTGATTTAATCATTGCCAGCAGTTAGCCATGCAAAATGCCCATCAAATCAAATGCAAATAGAGGGGAAATTGTAATTGATTTCAATTGTCCTTTTGTAGCATGAAAGGAAGTATTATGAGTTTGGCATCAAACACAACTATGTACATATCGAATAACATCACATTATATCCCCGGCTAATAAAAAGATTTACATAGCTTTTCAATCACACGTTGATGCCTCATATGCCGAGAGTCATAGTAGGCATGGATAAAGCATGGAATAGATATCAAAAGCATAACTAACCATAAATAATCATTAGGATCAATCCCCACAAAATAAAGGTTGTTATTAAAGTGATATTAAGAATGTAAATGTTAAAATGGCAAGTCATTAGCACGTGATACAAGATTCTCAAACTTGTTATAAAGTCTTCGGAAATAAAGCTTAAATTTTTTAGCCTCATGAACTTTGTTAAGAGAAAGTAAATTTTGCTCTGCATCTTATGAACATCGAACATTTAGTATAACAACCATTGATGGTACAAAATTCTCATTAAAAAATTCCATTGATACTAGAATAACAAAGACATAAAAAACATGAGAAAAGAATGAAGAAGGGAGAAGAGTTCAAGAAAGGGCGTCAATATCAATCATAGAACTCCCTGGTTGATGAACAACTTCGAAAGCATATATATGAAGCTTTGGAGCCCACTGAGCAATACAACAATTAAGTTCTTCCACTTCCATAATGAAGTAACCACAATATATTCACTTTTTAGTAATGGCCAAGAAGTATGCAAATATGCATGAAGCTTCTTAAAACCCCAAACTGCTGCTAAACACTCATTCTTTATTATGGAGTAATTCACCTTTACTAGTTGTAATATATGTCTGATGTATGTAATGGGATAACATTAATAGGCACACTCATGCTCTCTTGTATCAATACACCCTCTAGACTGATAATAGAAGCATCCATACTCAAAATGAAAAATCAAGTATAGTCAGGATATGTTAAAATTAGAGGAGTTATCAACAAGTCTTTGAGATGCATAAATGCCCACTCATAGTTCTCAAACCAAATGAAAGATGATGTTAATGACTTTATCAATGTTCTCAATGGTATAGTACAATAAAAAAGATGATCAATGAAATGACTATGATATTGCACTTTGTTTAGGGAGTGTTACACATTATCCACACACTTTGAGGTAGAGAGCTTTAGAACAACCACAAGTTTTTAAAGATTAATTTGCAAACCTTCACAAGAAATATAGTACCCAAGATAAGTTTTGTCCTTGGACCTAAACACACATTTCAACAGGTTGAGATTTAAACCAACTTGCTGAAATTGATCGAACACCTTGTGAACATCTAGATATGCTCCTTCCACATTCCTTCTGAGTGAATCAAGACATTATCGATAAAGTTAGTAGTCACCTCTGGCATATTGCAAAAAATGTCATCCATCATCTACTAAAAAGTTGTTGAAATGTTGTTCAAACCAAATAGTATCACTAAGAACTAATGCAAACAAAATATGTATAAAAAGTAGTCTTGGGAACATCTTGCTTGGTGAACCAATGACTTCTTAGTACTTGTTAATACTCAGAAGAAAGATGTAAGTAATTAAATTTTCTATTTTACTTTAGTCACTTAACCACACTTCCAACCACTTAGAGAAGCCTCACTCACAACCTCTATAAGTCATATTTCAGATTTGAGGACTTGTTAACCTTGTGAATGGCATCTATGCCACTCAGCCTTTACACTTGGTCTAAGTGTTCTCTGTCATGATTGACACCTCAAAGGTACTACTGATATATCAGCATGTTATGCTAAAGTTATGTCCATTTACCCTTGTCTCATTTGTAATCCTAGACCATTTATGCTAGTATAGTCCCATCTTTCAAATACTAAGCCATCCATCCATGAGTGGTCATCCCAAAGCCACTCCCTAGAATCTTTAGGATGCTCAAAGACATGAAGAACAACCTTCCCCAATATCCCTTTCTCAGTCCCCATTAAGTCCCTCTCCATCCCCATTGTATTTGCCAACACTGGGCTTGAAGGTCCAACCATTATGTCCCATTGACCTCTAGGACTTCTTTGCCACATGACCGCATCCTTGGTCACTACAGAAGAGAACTATTCCTTTTCTTTTCCACAGTCTGGGACTTTGGGACAACATTTTGAAATATCGTGGCCCTACATAAGCCTTATAGGTACTCTTCCCACCTTTTGCCTTTGGGTGCCCTACTTATGTGGCTAGAGCAAGGCTCCGATGAGCCACACTAAGTATCCAAATAGGTAGTGCCACCCACACTTGGATTGGGAGCATTGACCATTTAATCTCCTGGGGGAGCTAAAGCTAACTCTAGAACAATTTACCAAATCACCCCATTTGTCTATTTATGTTTACTTTAGCCTTAGACTTGTTAATGGTTATAGCATCACCCACCACATAGGTATAGCCTTCCTTGGTCACATTGGCATTTCATAACCAAACTAGCTCCACTTGAATCCTCCCCCTACTATACTTTTGGAGCTCACCAAACCCCTCAAGGCCTAGGAGACAATTGCTTTGGGCTTTCACCCTTGGAGTTAGATTCAAAGTTGGACTCAAACTCGGTCTTGGTCTTGAACTCGGTATAGGACTCGATCTTGGTCTAGGTCTCGATCTCAGTCTTGGCCTTAGTTTCGGTCTCAATCTCTTTCTCAGCCTCAACCTTGGACTCCATCTCAAGTCCATCTCAAACTCTATCTCGAACTCCATCTCAAACTCCATCTCGGATCCATGTCAGACTCCATCTCGGACTCCATCTTGGGTCCATATTGGGTCCATCTCAGGTCCATATTGGACTCCATCTTAAACTCCGTCTCAAGTCCATCTCAGATTCCTCCATGTGTCATGTGTTGGTTCTCTTGTGTTCCTTATGTAAAGACTCACTTATTGCTCACTTCATGCTCATTCCTTGAGCACTTCGTTGAGAGTTTCACTCTCGCTCTTGACCTTTCAAGTCAAAGTTTTTAGTCCCAATGTGTTATGCTCATTTGGCTTCCACTTTAGCCACTACTATGTGGCACCCTGTTGCCTCCACTTTGGGGTTTTGGGTTTCAAAAGTATAGTAAGGAGAGTGGGGGTTGGACTCTAGTGGACCCAGTTTGACTAGGAAAGGCCAGTGTGACCAAGGAAGGCTATGCCTATGTGTTGGGTGATGATATATCCAAAGCTAGAGTGAATGCGGACAGACAAGAGAGTAACTTGATGAAGTGTTCAAGAGCTGGTTCTAAATCCATTGGGAGATCGAATGGTCAATGCTCCCAATACAAGTGTGGGTGGCATTACCTACTTAGATACCTAGCGTGGCTCAATGAAACCTCACTTTAGCCTCATGGCTAAAGCACCCAAAGGCGCAAGGTGGGGAGAGTACCCAAGAGGCTTGTATATGGCCACAGTGTTCCAAAATATTGTCCCAAAGTCTCGGACTGTGGAAAGGAAGAGAATTAATCCTCTAACGTAGTGACCAAGGATATGGTCATATGGTGAAGAAGTCCCAGAGGACAGTGAAACTTAGTTGTCAGGCATGTGTGCCTTGACCTAGTGGCAATGTTGGCAAATATAACCGTGGATAGAAAGGGTCTTTGTGGGGACTATAAAAGGGATATTAGGGAAGGTTGTTCCCCATGTCTACAGGCATCTCAAGGATGCTAAAGAGTGGATCTAGAATGATCACTCATAGACAGATGACCCAATCTTTAAAAGACGGGACTATAATGCAGGTGGTGTTGGACCACTAATATGACAAAGGTGAATGGGTATGGCCTTAGTGTAACAGACTGATATGTTAGTGATTCCTTTGGGTGTTGGTTATAGGATTGGACACATGGAGCACTTGGACCAAATGCAAAAGTTAAGTGGCATGGAGGCTAGCAAGCCCCAAGTCCGGAATAGAACTATGGAAGTTGTGAGTAAGACTCTTCTAAATGATCAAAGGTGTGGTTAAGTTGAAAAATGTAGCCTTTTATACCTAGCTACAATTTCAAGGATTTGTATCCTCTTTTGTATTTGACCTTCTACGGTCATTAATTCTCATCTCAAATTCATGAGCACCATTTTCAACTATATAAGGATAATTTTATGACTCCTTTATTGTCTTAGAGTCTTCATCCTTCCCATGATCTTAATGTAAGTAATTAATTTTTCTATTCTACTTTAGTCACTTAACTATACCTCCGATCACTTGGAGGAGTCTCATTCACAACCTCCATAAGTCCAATTTAGAACTTGGGGCTTGCTAACCCCGAGAATGGCATCCATGCCACTCAACGTTTGCACTAATGCTCCATGTATTCAATGTCGGGGGTTCCAAATGTATAGTAGGGATATTGGGTAGGTCAAGCATGGCCGATCAACCTGAGGCATAATTTAACTCTTGCTAATCCCAAATCCACTCCTTAGCATCCTTAGGATGTCTGTAGACATAGGGAACAACCTTTCCCAATATCCCTTTTTTAGTCCCCACTAAATCCCTTTCTTGTAAGTGACTAATTTTTCCATTCTACTTTAGTCACTTAACCACACCTCCGACCACTTGGAAAAGTCTCTTTCACAACCTCCATAAGCCAATTCAGGACTTGGGGCTTGCTAGCCCTGAGAATGGCATCCATGCCACTCAACCTTTGCACTTGGTCTAAGTGCTCCATGTGTCCGATCCCATGACCAACACCCCAAGGTACCACTAACATATCAGCCCATTACGCTAAGGCCATGCCCATTCACCTTGGTCACACTGGTGATCCAACACCACCTGCATTGCAATCCTATCTCTCAAAAAATTTTCCATCTGTCCATGAGTGATCATCTTAGATCCACTCTTTAAATGCCCGCAGTCCCCACCAAGTCCCTTTTCTTGTTCATGGCTGTGTTTGCCAACACTGCCACTGGGACAAGGCCCACAGGCCCGACCACTAAGTCCCATTGTCCTTTGAGACTTCCTCATCACTTGACCGTATCCTTAGTCACTACACCAGAGGATCACTCCTTTTCTTTTCCATAGTCTGGGAAGTTGGGACAGCATTTCGGAACACCGTAGCCCTACACGAGCCTCTCCCCACCTTTCACCTTTGGGTGCTCTAGCCATGGGTTTAGAGTGAGGTTCCATTGAGCTATGCTAGGTATCCAAGTAGGTAGTGCCACCCATGCTTGGACTAGGAGCATTGACCATTCGATTTCCTGAGGGAATTAGAGCTGGCTTTTGAACACTTCACCAAGCTACTTTGCTTGCTAGTCTGTATTCACTCTAGCCTTGGACTTCCCAGTGGTTACCCCATCACCCCACAGTTGGGTATGGCCTTCTTGGGCCAAACTAGCCTTTTCTGGCCAAACTGGCTCCACTGGGGTCCAACCCCCACACTCTCCCTACTATCCTTTTGGAACCCCTGTAGCCCCCACCCCCCCCTCCCCCCCCGCTGGGGGACGATCGCTTTGGGCTTTCACCCAACAAACTATATTAGTATTTGGACTCGGACTTAGACTCGGACTTGGACTCGGTCTCGATCTTGGTCTCGGTTCCATCTTGGACTCCATTACGGGTCTATCTCAGACTCCATCACGGACTCCATCTTGGGTCTATCTTGGACTCCTTCTTGGACTCCATCTCAGGTCCATCTCGGACACCATCTCAAACTCCATCTCGAGTCCATCTCGGACTCCATCTCGGGTCCATCTTGAACTCCATCTTGGTTCTATCTCAGACACTTCCACGTGTCATATATTGGTCCTCTTGTGTCCCTTTTCTAGAGACTCTGTTATTGTTGGTTTCATGCTTGTTCCTTGAGCACTTCGTTGGGAGTTCCACTTCTGCTCTCAACCTTTCAAATTGAAGCTTTTAGTCCAAACGTGTTATGCTTGTTTGGCTTTCGCTTCAGGCACTACCACATAATGCCCTTTCGGCTCCACTTTGGGGCTTAGGGATTTGTGTCTCACAACTCTACCACCTATAGACGAAGTTTGATGTCTTCATCGAATGATAAACTATTTTATAAGTAATATTAGCATGTATTACCCTTTCCATCCTTGGCACCTAGCCAATATTCATCAATGGTTTGACACTGAAGGTTTACCATGCCTTGTCCATCCTCTAAGGAGCATAGTCTTTCCAACTTAAAGACTCATTCGATCATTTGTGGTGGTTCTCTCCTTTTATTTGTTTAGTTTTTGCTAAACGTATTAGAGACACCTTCTCTATCTCAATCCCACTACTCATTTTCGAGTAGTCTCAATTCCCATTGATATAACCTTTGCACTTTGGAACTTTTATTTTTGACTTCTCAGAGTCAATTCCCTAGGTATCCCTGACATTTTGCATTGCACATTTTGTGCAACTCCACTTCCCCATCCTAGGAAATTCTCTACTCGAGGGCACCATCATCCTCTTTCATATTTTGTGCCACACTTGGCACTAAATATCATAATTTGTGCTAGGGTTGTCCACAGCCATATCATTTGGCTACTGTTCCCTCCCTTAGAGCTTCCACCTTTGCCAAATCAGAGCAATTGGGAATCTATCCTTGGAAACACATTACCTTCCCACAATCTGTTAGCATCCAACACATTAGTGTTCTTGGCCTAATTTTGCCATTTGGGTTTTGTCCCATGATTCCCATAGCTCTTTTATTAGCCACTAGTCTTTTGCTCGTATCCATTAATTGTTGCACCAAGTAACATAGGATGACTACCTCCCTCTTTGAGGTATTCTTTCGGTTCCATGGCAAAAACTCTATTTGCCAAGTCCAAAGGGTGCCCCTAGTAGATCTTTTTAGCATTTTGTACTATGGGCCCCATCCACGGCCCAACTTTGTGACCCTCCCATGGGTCTCTTCTAGAGACTACTTTCTTTGGACTCACTATGCCATCACATTGACATAATTCATTTCCCTTAAGTGTTCTTCTCACTTGGTCACCTTAATCAAGCCACACCATTATTATTAGTTCAAATCAATACTTTGAACTAGGAACCTTATTCCTTACCTAAACAAAGACTTTGTCCTTATTTAGCCACAAGATCACCTAGTGATTTCATCTTGGCACTTTAACAAGTTTGTTAATATGTACTAGACCTTCTAGACCTTTAAGTTGTTAACCATGACCCTGGGGGCATCCCCCATACTTGGCAGTGTGCCTAAGCCAGCCCTTCCGGCTAAGGGTCCATAGCAACTGAGACTAAGTGTCCCCATCTCATTCACCATGTCCTTGGTGCTACTTGCACTAAAGTGTTCAAGTTAGATATGCGGAGCTTTCACACTAAGCAATTTAACTGTGCATTACAACTTCGAGGCATCCCTTGTTTGGCGGTGTGCCCAAGCTAGTCTCCTTACTAAGAGTCCATGACCACCAAAAAATGAGTGTCCTTATTTTCCAAACCATTATCTCGCCCTAGTGAGTGTGTGATATAGATCGTGGGAGATTGAATATAGATGAGGACAGAAGTCCTTGAAAAGGTAGCCAAAGCTACTTTTAATAAATGCTAGAACAACCCAAGGAATTAGGAATATACTTAGAGGATGAGTCAGCATTCTCATCATTTGGATGGATAGTCTTAAAGGGCAAAAGTAGCTTACAGGGAACAAAGAATAATCAAATGTCGGAGTAACATTTGCAAAAGATGGTCTTTATGAGTAGGACATGAATATAAAAAGTTGTATTTTAGCAAGCTGACACCTTAAAAATAGGACCTTATAGATAGTTAAATTAGCAAAATCCAAAAGCTAGATGACTCAAGTGGATGACCTCCTATGGGTCTCTCCTAGAGACTACTTTCTTTGGACTCACTATGCCATTATATTGACATAATTCATTTCCCTTAAGTGTTCTTCCCACTTGGTCACCTTGACCAAACCACACCATTATCATTAGTTCAAATCAATACTTTGAACTAGGAACCTTATTCCTTACCCAAACAAAAACCTTGTCCTTATTTAGCCACAAGATCACCTAGTGATCTCATTTTGGCATTTTAACAGGTTTGTTAATAGGTACTAGACCTTTCAGATCTTTAAGTTGTTAACCATGACCTTGGGGGCATCCCTCACACTTGATAGTGTGCCCAAGCCAGCCCTTCCAAGTAAGGGTTTATAGCAACTGAGACTAGGTGCCCCATCTCATTCACCACGTCCTTGGTGCCACTTGCACCAAAGTGTTCAAGTTAGATATGCAGAGCTTTCATACTAAGCAATCTAACTGTGCATCACGACTCTAGGGCATCCTCTGTTTGGTGGTGTGCCCAAACTAGTCTCCTTACTAAGAGTCCATGACCATCGAAAAATGAATGTCCTCATATTCCAAGCCATCATTTCGCCTTAGTGAGTTGGGACTTGAACCCAAGCACTAAAGGGTCGGGACTCAAACCCAACCTCCGTATATGCATTTACAAACGGCATCATATAGATGTAAGCAACCAAAGGGAATGACTTGAGAGATGATCCGTTGGGGTTCAAATATAAAGGGAAAGGGCCCATGAACAAAAGTGCACCCCTTTTTCCAATCGATTAAGGGTCTTGGGATACTTGGGGTTAAGCGTCCTTGGGTTTGAATAGTACTAGGCTAAGTGACCTCCCGGGAAGTCCAAATTTAGGAGTTTACAATAAGATGCCTGATGTGACTCCCCACATCGGTGCACCAATTTATACTTAAAGTGCACTATAGATCACAGCTTAGAAACTTACTTCCTCCGCACTCTCAAGTCCTCTCACTTGACATATCTATGATCATGCATGGACTCCTCCATGTTTGGCCCCATGAGTTACCCCTTTTGAAGTTAGCACCTTCAACTAGGGTATTTGTTCCCCCGACTTACCAATCTTACCTAGCAAATCATCCGACCATCGTAATATGGTTCATACATAAGTTTGAAAGTTCTTAACCATCGACTTTCATTCAAAATTCTCTCTTTGAACACTTGGGAACTACTTCCCTAACCTTGATAGCCTCACCTCATGGCAAGCTTCAAGACCACGCTTCTATTGCACCACTCTAATTTTGTGCACTTTATGAACCATTTACACTTGGTTTTTTAAGTACTTATCTACCTAGAATTGTCTTTGGGAACTTTGAAGGAACTTTGTTCCTTAGCTTGCTGAGGCTTCTCTTTTTGCAAGCTTTCTAATTACCACATGGTCTAACATGGATAATTCTATATTTAAACTCTCTATAGCATCACAGTTGCTAATAATAAACTCCTTGAGCCCCCACTTGATTCTCCACTCTCAATTTTGCATAACCACTCTTGGTTATGCCCTTCGATTC
The DNA here is from genome assembly GCF_000143415.4 of Selaginella moellendorffii. Taxonomy (NCBI): domain Eukaryota; kingdom Viridiplantae; phylum Streptophyta; class Lycopodiopsida; order Selaginellales; family Selaginellaceae; genus Selaginella; species Selaginella moellendorffii. Next base: position 47,708 of record NW_003314307.1, on the reverse strand, counting down.
TTGTGATTTAGTTTTATCTCTTTATTACTTGCTTTTAGGCCTCATATGTTTCCTTCGGTCATTCTCCTCAAAACTAGGAGGATAGCTTTACACTTTCTATCATGCCTTAGCAAGTATTCATAGGGATGAACCTACCTGATAGCTTAGGGAGTGGTTTCTCAATTTAGGTATACTCACTTTGTAATCTTACACACTGGGATTAATGTTGCTACTTATGAGCCTTTATATGCCCTTGACTAGCCTTGCAAAAATCCCTTTTTGGCTTTGTCTAATTTGGGTAGACGAACTTCTCCCATCTTTGCAACCTTGTATGTTTGGATAGCACCTCCTATCTATCATTCACTAAGGACTTAATCCTTTGGACCTTATCTAATGCCCTCACGACACTAAACACCACTTCCTAATGTTTTAGAGTGTTTGGGTGTCCTAATAATGGCCTTCTTTGGCAATAAACATTCCCTTTATGATATTGATTTATTATTGGAACATGAGCAATTTATCCTCTATAAGGGTATGTCTAACTTCCTTATCCCAATAAGAAGTCTTATGTAGTTACCTTCTACCACTTTAATCAATTATTTTGCACATTTTTGTTTAGTTGCCTCACAGTTGTCAAATCCTACAACTCATTGTTGGTGCTTTCACACCTCCATCATTATTTTGGGTTACCACACTCTAATTGCATGCTTTCTAGCTTAGGTTATGCCATTCCTATTTCCATTACTATTCCTTTGGGAAAGGGTTCTCATGAACCTGCCAACTTGACCTCAAAGCATCATGCGTTAGCACATTCGGTGTCTCCACACTATCAGCTCTACGAGCCTACCTTTATGACATGAAGTTACTTGTGTCTAGGTCTTTGCCAAGACCAATATAGTTGTTTCTCATACCAACTATCCGTTAACATTACACCTTATAGTTTACACACAACTTTGTAACAAAGTTGCTTTCTTCTGGGAACCTCTTTCCTATAACTTTAATATGGCACATTCTACCATTAATGAGATACTTATTGTTCTCACACTTGGATCTTATGATCATCCCCAATCTTCATAGGGTATAACACACCTTAGTCCAAATGCTTCCACCAGTCTTTTGAGACCATTCCTTAACTTCACTTGAGTTATCTAGCTTTTTGGATTCACTAATTTGATGACCTATAAGGTCCCATTTTTGAGGTGCCAGCTCGTTAGAATACAACTTCTTGTATTCATATACCACATATAAGGACCATTCTTGCAAGTGTTACTGACACTTGATTATTCTTTGTTTCATATGGGCCACCTTTGCCCTTTAGGACTATTTGTACATGTGATGAAAATACCAACTCATCCTCTAAGTACACCCCTAATTCTTTAGGTTGTTCTAGCATTTATTAAAGGTAGCCTTGGCTACCATTTCAAGGACTTGTGTCCTCATCCGTATATCACCTCTCATGGTCATTAATTCTGGTTTCAAATTCATGAGCACCAGCCTCAATTATATGAGGATAATCTTGTGACTCCTTTATTGTTTTGGAGTCTCTATCTTTTCCGTGATCCCAACTATAGTTGTTTACCGCAACTACATTAGTCAGTTTGCTAAGTCAAATGCTTATTTGGATTACATCATCAACACTTTGAGGAAAACTTTATACTATTCCCAAGATCCCGAAGTCATTCCATTATTGGCCCTTTTCTATCTGCCACCTCACTTACAAGTTCACACATGAACTATAGTGGAGAGCCATGTCTTCCCAACTTGCTACTCCTCAAGGATAGGCCCATGTAAGGAACCAACTCGCCGAGGTGTCGTAGGCTAAGGGAACCCCGAAAGCATGACCAAAATGACAAAGAGTTCATCGGATGGGACCAAGTCAAAGATCGAGTCCAAGACCGACTCTAGGACCGAGTTCGAGATAGGGTCCGGAATCGAGTCCAAGACCGACTCGGGGACCGAGTTCGAGTCCGAGTTCGAGACCGAGTTCGAGACGGAGTCCGAGATCCGAAATCGGGTCCGAGACCGAGTCCGAAATCGAGTCCGAGGTCGGGCCCGAGATCGGGTCCGAGATCGAGTCCGCGATCGAGTCCGAACCCGAATCCGAAGTCGGATCCGAAATCGGATCCGAGATCGAGCCAGAGACTAAGTCCAAATACTAATACGGGTCAAGGGGTGAAAGCCCAAAGCGTGCGTCCCCCAGGGGGGGGGGGCTGCAGGGGGTTCCAAAAGTATAGTAGGGATAGTGAGGTCCAGGAACCAGTTTTGAAGGGACTCTCCAGTTGGGCTTCCAAACCGACTTGAGGTTGGGACTGGGACTAAGGGGCCTTGGGTGGGAGTGAGCATGGACTTGGCTGGTGCCGGAGGGGCCATCCAAGGAAGTGCTCAAGAGCAGCTCCCACTCCCGAAAGGGAAACCGATTGCGGTGCTCCCGGCTCATGTGGAGTGGTGCCCCACTTGAGTACCATGCGGCTCATTGGTCCTCGCCCTGCCTAGGGGCTTGGGCCTTCCTTCGGGATGGAAGTGGGGGGGCGAGGGGTACCCATACCGGGCCGCTAGGCCACGGTGTTTCGCCCCGGCGTCCCGAAGCAAGTGTTGCACTCAAGACTTGGGATTTAGAGGGTCCCATGATCAAGTCTTGTGGTACCAAAGGATGTTAGGAACCTGGAAGCTTGGTGTGCTTGGCTGCTTGTGCTTGCGGGGAGTGTAGCCGAACCTTAAGTCCAGTCTAACCCGGGGAGGGGGATTGGGAGTGATTTGGGAATCCGTGGATGGATGGCTAACACTCCGTTGCTCGTGCAGTGAGTAGCTGAGACCAAGTAGGAGCTGGTACCATAGGCGAGAACCTTGGCAAGGGAACTTAGTAAAAGCCAAGGCGGTGTTGGACGGATAGGCGAGGTAAGCTGGCAAATTGGAAAGGAAAAATTTGTGGCTTACAATTTGGTATCGGAGCCTTTATCTCAGTTCTAGCGAAGGATAGAGGCGGATTGCTGGGAGATGGCAAGGGCAGGGCGTAAGCGAACCCAGGCGGAGACGGAACCTCCGCCGGAGCTGGAGCCTCCAGTTGAACAAGAGGCTATGGATGAGGAATCCTTGCATGAGGAGGACTCCAGTGAGGAAACTTCCAAACAAGAGTCCGGTGGCGAGGTTCGGTCGTCCAAGGCTCGATTGGACGTGCTAGAAGGACAGTTGGCACAGACCAATGCCCTGCTGGAGACTCTCGTACGCAAGTTAAAGCGTGACGAGAAGCGGAAGAAAAAGCGAAAGACTGCGGATGCTGGCAGCGCAGAAGGTGCGGACCCTTCGGCAGGGACTGAGGCAAAACCAGACAAGGTCGAACAGACCGAAGTGGAATCAGTCCCTCAGGCAGTTCCCAAGTACAAACCAAAGCCCCCACCGGTGTTCAAGGGAGTGAACGACTATAAGGTGGTGGAGGATTGGTTTTACGATATGGAGGACTACTTCCGAGCGTTGCGGTTACCGAGCTCGGAGAAGGTCCCATGTGCAAAACCATACTTGGCAGATAATGCCAAGTCTTGGTGGAGAACAACGGAGGCCAACGAAGGACCGGTGGCCACCTGGGACATGATGAAGGCGAGGATCCGCGCGACATACGTTCCTCCGAATGCCACTCTGCATCTGAGAGATGAGTTGAGTAGGCTGAAGCAGACTGGAACCATCCAGGAATATGTGAATGGGTTCATGGCAAAGAGGATACTTGTCACGGACATGGGGGATATGGATGCGTTCCATGCATTTATATCAGGTTTGCAAACCTGGGCTCGCGGTGAGGTAATGCGCTGGAACCCGACCAACTACAAGGAAGCGTTGGATGCGGCCATCAAGGTGCATTTCAACGATAACCTGCGAAAGGGGAACACGACGGGGTCGGGATCCACGTTTCACAAAGGGGCCAAACCGAGGGGAACATATAGCAAGGGGAAATTCAAGAAGAGTTTCTCTAAGAATGAGTCCTCGGGGTTCCGGAAAGGCAAATCCGGTGGCCAGCGAGCGAGTACGTGGGGAAGTCAAGCGAAAAAGGACAAACCCACGGATAAGAAGGTCAAGTCGTATAGCAGCGTGGGCAACAACGTATGCTACAACTGCGGCGAAGCGGGACACTTCTCGAGGGAATGTCCCTACCCGAAGAAGGCCAGAGCCAATATGGCCATCAAGTCGGGTGAAGTCCAAACTGAGGTATGTGATCCAGTCCCTAACTCAAAGTTACTCATTACACGAGCAACTTTGGTAGAGAGTCGTTCGCGACATCTACTAGCCCTCCGAGGGAAGCTCGGAGGTAGCTTTGTTAAGATCCTTATTGACACGGGTGCTTCGGATAATTTTGTGGCTGCAGACATAGTCCGGCAAGCCGGACTAACGGTGCAGCGGCTAGGCGAACCAAGGACTATAGAGTTTGTTCAAGGTAGCCAAAGCACCGATGAGGTACTTCGACAAGCGAGAGTCGAAGTGGGGACATGGAAAGTGGACATGGATTTCACCGTCTTGGACATGGCGGGATTTGACGTGATCTTCGGAATGGATTGGTTTAATCGGTTCGTGGTAGCCCTGCATGGACAAGGTAGGAACCTTGTGGTATTGGCGAATGCCCAAGGAAGAAGATCTAGGGTGGAGGCCCAGGATCTAAAGGTAGGGCAAAGCAAGGCCAAAGAGTCATGCTTAAACCTGGTGTCCACGAGAGGACAACTCACTAAAGGAACTAAGGCAGCCTTTTTGTGCTTACTCTCGGTAAAGAGTGACAAAAAGACAAGAACGGAAGAAGTACCTTTAGTGATCCAGCAGGTGCTGGACCAATTCCAGGATGCGATGCCGGAGGAGCTACCGGCGGGATTGCCCCCCGCACGACCGATAGAACATAAGATTGAGCTGGTCGAGGGTGCTGAGGCGGTGGTTCGTCCACCCTATCGATTGAACGAAAAAGAACTCAAGGAGCTCAAGAGCCAACTAGAGGAGTTGGTGGACAAAGGGTATGTTAGGTTGAGCAAGTCGCCGTATGGGGCGCCGGTGCTATTTGTGAAAAAGAAAGATGGATCTATGCGCATGTGCATAGACTACCGGTTGCTCAACAAATATACCAAGAAGAACAAGTACCCTTTGCCAAGGATCGAGGACCTGTTCGATAGGTTGGGAAAGGCAAAATACTTCTCGAGGATTGACCTAAGGTCAGGATACTACCAGATCAGGGTAGCTGAGGAAGATGTCGAGAAGACAACCTGTCGAACGAGGTATGGGAGCTTTGAGTTTTTGGTGATGCCCTTTGGGCTGTGCAATGCGCCGGCAACGTTTTCGGCGTTGATGAACCACATCTTTGTACCCTATCTGGATCGCTTCGTGGTCGTCTATATTGACGACATCCTGATCTATAGCGAGACGCTAGAGGAGCATGCCGAACACTTGGCGAAGGTGTTTGAGAAACTAAGGGAACACAAACTGTATGCTAAAGAGAGCAAATGTGACTTTGCTCAACAAGAGGTAAAGTTTCTCGGGCATGTGGTGGGCCAGGACGGGCTCAAGGTGGACCCGGAGAAGGTCCAAGCGATCCAGGAATGGGAACGACCATCGAATGTACATGAGTTGAGGGCGTTCCTGGGGCTATGCAACTACTATCGAAAGTTTATCAGACACTATTCGAGAGTAGCCCTGCCCTTAACGGACCAAACAGGAAAAGGGAAGATGGTATGGACAGCGGAATGCGAGGCGGCATTCGTCCACCTCAAAGGGAAGTTGAGGAAGGCTCCGGTGTTGGCATTACCAGACTTTGGTAAGGACTTTGAGGTAGACACGGACGCTTCGGACTTTGCGTTGGGCGCAGTTTTGAAGCAAGACAACCATCCAGTAGCGTTCTTCTCGAAGAAACTGGACAAGGCTCAACGGAAGTGGCCTGCCCACGAGAAGGAATTGTTTGCGGTGGTCAAGGCGCTCAAGGAGTGGCGACACTACCTTGGGAGACACTTCAAGGTTTACACGGACAATGTGGCAACGAAACACTTCTTGTCACAGCCCGACCTAAGGGGAAAACAAGGTCGGTGGGCCAATGCTTTGGCCGAGTTTGATTGCGAGATCCTGTACAAGCCTGGGAAGAGCAACATCGTGGCAGATGCGCTCAGTCGAAAAGCGAGCTTGAAGTTGGCGATATCTAGCGCGACAGCAACCTTTTGGGACGATGTGCGGACCGCATACGAGAGTGATGGTCTAGCACAAGAAGTGTTGCTGAGGAATCTGGAGGCGCGGGAAGCTCACCAGAGAGGTGAGCTGCCAACGGAAGAGAAAACGGGCTATGCGGAACGCAACGGACTCATTTATTACAAGCAAACGAGGGTATATGTTCCAGAAGGGGGACTAAGGAAGGTAGCCTTAGAAGAGTGTCATGACGGACCTCTTGCGGGACACGGCGGAGTGCCCAAGACGATGGGCTTACTCAAGAGGAAGTACCATTGGCCAGATATGGCTAAGGACGTCCAGGACTATGTAAAGACATGTCCAACATGTCAGCAAGTCAAAGCCGTGACTAAGGCTAGTGGGGGCTTGTTGCAAAGCATCCCAATTCCAGATCGTCCGTGGAAATGTCTTACGATGGACTTCATCACGGGACTACCCCCAAGCGAGGGGTTCGATGCGATATTCGTGGTGGTGGATCGATTTTCGAAGATGGCACATTTCATACCCACCACAACGGAAGTGGATGCGGAAGGTGTGGCGAAGCTGTTCTTCGAACAAGTGGTTCGAGTGCGGGGAAGGCCAGAAGAGATTATCTCAGATCGAGATAAGATCTTCACTAGTAGGTTCTGGAGGACCCTCCTGGAACAGTATCGCACCAAGTTGAAATTCAGCACAGCCTATCACCCACAGACAGGTATGGGGTATTAAGTCAAGTTTGGTGGTCCTAACACTTCTTGACAGACGGACAAACGGAAAGGGTGAATAGGCAGCTGGAGGATTATTTGCGATGCTATGTCTCGGGAGACCAGACCGATTGGGTAAGTCATTTGGGACTTGCGGAAATGTGTTATAACAACTCACCACATTCGAGTATCGGGGTGAGTCCATGGGAAGTCATCAATGGGCGAGCTATTGAAGGTCTTGTGGAACTCGGCGTGGCCGAGTATCATGGAGAGTTACCCGCAGTGGAGGCATTCACGGCGGAAAGACTCAACATTTGGAATCTAGTGAGGGATTCCTTGGAACGGGCTCAACAAAGGCAAACCAAGTACGCGAACCTAAAGCGCCGGGATGTAGAGTTCCAAGCTGGGGAGAAGGTGTGGCTGAACACCAAGAACCTCAGGCTACCAAGTGGGATCAGCCGAAAGTTGACCCAAAGGTAAAAATGCATGTATTCCTGTAAATGAATTGATCTTGAGTTCCTTAAGCAGGTTCGCGGGGCCTTACGAGATTGAGGCTCGAATCGGTAAAGTGGCTTACCGTCTCCGACTTCCTCGAGAGATGGGGAAGATGCATCCCGTGTTCCACGTGAACTTACTCAAGCCGTATTTTGAGGATCCGCTTCGCAAGGACCAAGTAAGACCTTTACCTGAGGTTATCCAAGGGGAGGAGGAATACGAAGTCGAGGCCATCCTCAATGCGCGCAAGAGCAAGCGACAAGGATGCGAGGTGAGAGAGTTCCATGTGAAGTGGAAAGGATTTCCACACTGCGAAGCAACATGGGAACCGGAGGAGAACCTAGCGAATGCGCGAGATCTAGTGGAGGAATTTCTGCAAGGCAGAACTCTATGTACTTATGCAAAGTTCAATTAAAAATATATATATTTGCAAAGTTGAGCAAGTGGCATATGTTGGGACCCGAAGGCGCGCCGAAGGTAAGCTAATTAGCATGGGTTAGCTAGGTCGACCAGGCGTAGGGAGCTACGCCCGACTCCCTGCGGGGATGTCGAACCCGTAGACGTATTCTACGGAGGTTGGGTTTGAGTCCCAACCCCCTAGTAAAGCAAGGCTGGGTTCAAGTCCCGACCCTATACTAGGGCGTGGTGAGGGGTGGAGTATGGGGACACCTATATTCCGTTGTCATGAGCTCTTGGCCGGGGAGGCTAACTTAGGCACACCGCTAAGTGGGGGGATGCCCCCGGAGACATGGTCAACAAGTCGTAGGATAAAAAAGAGACGTTCGATGTGGGCATCGAACTTCTTCTATGGGTGGTGGAGTTGTAAGGAACCAACTCGCCGAGGTGTCGTAGGCTAAGGGAACCCCGAAAGCATGACCAAAATGACAAAGAGTTCATCGGATGGGACCAAGTCAAAGATCGAGTCCAAGACCGACTCTAGGACCGAGTTCGAGATAGGGTCCGGAATCGAGTCCAAGACCGACTCGGGGACCGAGTTCGAGTCCGAGTTCGAGACCGAGTTCGAGACGGAGTCCGAGATCCGAAATCGGGTCCGAGACCGAGTCCGAAATCGAGTCCGAGGTCGGGCCCGAGATCGGGTCCGAGATCGAGTCCGCGATCGAGTCCGAACCCGAATCCGAAGTCGGATCCGAAATCGGATCCGAGATCGAGCCAGAGACTAAGTCCAAATACTAATACGGGTCAAGGGGTGAAAGCCCAAAGCGTGCGTCCCCCAGGGGGGGGGGGCTGCAGGGGGTTCCAAAAGTATAGTAGGGATAGTGAGGTCCAGGAACCAGTTTTGAAGGGACTCTCCAGTTGGGCTTCCAAACCGACTTGAGGTTGGGACTGGGACTAAGGGGCCTTGGGTGGGAGTGAGCATGGACTTGGCTGGTGCCGGAGGGGCCATCCAAGGAAGTGCTCAAGAGCAGCTCCCACTCCCGAAAGGGAAACCGATTGCGGTGCTCCCGGCTCATGTGGAGTGGTGCCCCACTTGAGTACCATGCGGCTCATTGGTCCTCGCCCTGCCTAGGGGCTTGGGCCTTCCTTCGGGATGGAAGTGGGGGGGCGAGGGGTACCCATACCGGGCCGCTAGGCCACGGTGTTTCGCCCCGGCGTCCCGAAGCAAGTGTTGCACTCAAGACTTGGGATTTAGAGGGTCCCATGATCAAGTCTTGTGGTACCAAAGGATGTTAGGAACCTGGAAGCTTGGTGTGCTTGGCTGCTTGTGCTTGCGGGGAGTGTAGCCGAACCTTAAGTCCAGTCTAACCCGGGGAGGGGGATTGGGAGTGATTTGGGAATCCGTGGATGGATGGCTAACACTCCGTTGCTCGTGCAGTGAGTAGCTGAGACCAAGTAGGAGCTGGTACCATAGGCGAGAACCTTGGCAAGGGAACTTAGTAAAAGCCAAGGCGGTGTTGGACGGATAGGCGAGGTAAGCTGGCAAATTGGAAAGGAAAAATTTGTGGCTTACAGCCCACTCCTAGGACCTTCCAATGCCAACACTAATGGTGATATATTTGAGCACCAATAAAAGTTGGACTAAGGAATAGCTCTGATACTAAATTGTAAGTGATTAATTTTTCCATTCTACTTTAGTCACTTAACCATACCTCCGACCATTTGAAGGAGTCTCTTTACAACCTCCATAAGTCCAATTAAGGACTTGGGGCTTGCTACCCCCGAGAATGGCATCTATGCCACTCAACCTTTGCACTTGGTCCAAGTGCTCTAATGTCTGATCCTATGACTAACACCGCAAGGTACCATGGATATATCAGCCCATTACACTAAGACCATGCCCATTCACCTTGGTCACACTGGTGATCCAACACCACCTGCATTGCACTCTTATCTCTCAAAGACTGGGCCATCTGTCCATGAGTGATCATCCTAGATCCACTCCTTAGCATCCTTAAAATGCCTGCAGACATGATGAACAACCTTCCCCAATATCCCTTTTACAATCCTCATTAAGTCCCTTTTCTATCCATGTTTGCCAACACTGCCACTAGGACAAGGCCCACAGGCCCGACCATTAAGTCCCACTGTCCTCTGGGACTTCCTCATCACTTGACCGTATCCTTGGTCACTACACTAGAGGACCACTCCTCTTCCTTTCCATAGTCTAGGACTTTGGGACAGCATTTCCGAACACCGTGGCCCTACGCAAGCCTCATGGGCTTCCGCTTTTGGGTGCTCTAGCCATGGGCTTAGAGTGAGGTTCCTTTGAGCAATGCCAAGTATCCAAGTAGGCAATGCCACCCATGCTTGGATTGGGAGCATCGACCATTCGATCTCCCGGAGAACTAGAGCCGGCTTTTGAGCACTTCACCAAGCTACCCTGTTTATCGGTTTGTATTCACTCTAGCCTTGGACTTCCCAGTGGTTACCCCATCACCCTATAGCTAGGTATGGCCTTCCTGGGCCAAACTAGCCTTTCCTGCCCAAATTGGTTCCACTGGGGTCCAACCCCCACTCTCCCTACTATCCTTTTGGAACCCTTTACTTTTGGTCTTTACACTAGAGAATTGCTCTTCTTCCTTTCCACAATTCGGGACTTTGGGACAACATTTTGGAATATCGTGGCCTTACTTGAGTTGTACTCTCCCAACCTTCCACCTTTGTTAAACGGTGGAGGAACTCCCACTCTTGACTTTTCAAATTGGAGCTTTTAGTCCAAATGTGATATGTTTGTTTGGCTTTTGCTTTAAGTCCACTTTGGGGGTTAGGGATTTGTGTCTCACAACTCCACCACTTATAGACAATATTCGATATCCTCATCAAATGATAAACAATTTTATAAAGTAATTGTGTTACCCTTTCCATCCTTAGCACCAAGCTAATATTCGTTCATAGTTTGACACCGAAGGCTCACTCTACCTTTCCTATCCCTTAAAGAGTATAGTCTCTCTAATTTAGAAACTCATTTGACCACTTGGGTTGTTCTTTCCCTTTATTGATTTACTCTTTGCTAAACCTGTTAGAGACACCTTCTTTATTTCAATCTCACTACTCATTCACAAGTAGTTTTAGCTTTTATCAACATAACTTCTACACTTTAGAACTTTTATTTTGACATTTAAAGTCAATTTTTTTGGTGTCTTTGACACCTTGCATTTGCACATATGGTGTAAACTCCATTTCCCCATCCTAGGAAGTTTTTTACTTGAGGGCACCATCATCCCCTCTTCTATTTTATGCCACACTTGGCACTAAGTTTCACGTATTTATAATTTGTGTTAGGGCTGTCCATAGCTCTATCATTTGGCCACCTTTTCACTCCCTCCATTAGAGTTTTCACTTTTGCCAAATTGAAACATTTAGAAATCCATCCTTAGAAATATATATTTTTTTACATAGTTTGCTAGCATTAAACACATGAGTGTTCCTCACCTAACTTTACCATTTGGATTCCTTCCAATGATTTCCACAACCCATTCATGGCTATTAGTCTTTTAATTCTATCCTTTGATTATTGCACCAAACAACATATAATCAGTATTTCTATCTTTGAAGTATCCTTTCAGTTCCATAGTAAAAGCTTTGCTTTGGCAAGTGCAAGGAGTGTCACCATACTGACATAACTCATTTCCCTTATCTGTGCTTCCCATTTGGTCACTTCAACCAATTCATGCCACATTTAATAGTTCAAATCAACACTTTGAACCAGGAACCTTATTCCTTAACCTCATAAGAACCTTGTACTTCTTTAACCATAAGGTCATTTAGTGATCTCACTTTGACACCTTAATAGATTTGTCAATAGGTATTAGGCTTATAGACCTTTAAGTTGTTGACCATAACCTTGGGGCTTCCCCCACATTTGGCGGTGCACCCAAGCCAGTCCTTCTAACCAAGGGTCCATAGTAATTGAGATTAGGTGTCCCCATATCATGTATCACGTCTTTGGTGCCACTTGCACTAAAGTGTTCAAGTTAAATATGTCAAGTTTTCATAATAAGCAATTTAACTATACATTACGACTCCGAGGCATCCCCCACTTGGTAGTGTGTTAGGATTCGAACCCAAGCACTAGAGGGTCGGGACTCAAACCCAACTTTCATATATACATTTATGGATGGCATCACATAGGATGCTTAGCGTGACTCCCCACACTGGTGCACCAACTTATACTTAAAGCGCCTAAGTTAGTTTCCTTATTGAGAGTTTATAACCACTGAAAAATGAGTGTCCTTATATTCCAAACCATCACCATGCTCTCGAACTCAAGCACTATAGGGTTGGGACTCGAAACTAACCTCTATATATGCATCTATGGAAGGCATCACCCAAGATGCTTAACGTGACTCTAGTGTGTCAATTGAATTCTAAAGCACGTTATAGATCACAGCTTAGGAACTTAGTTCCTCCAAATAGCAATCCTCTCACTTGACAAGTCTGTAATCATGTATAGACTTTTCTATGCTTGGCCCATGGGCCACATGTTTTGAAATCAACACCTTCAACTAGAGCATTTGTCCCTCCAACTTACCAATCTTGATTAGCAAGTCATTTGACCAACATAACATGGTTTCATGCATAAGTATGAAAATCCTTAACCATTGACTTTCATTTAAAGCTATTTCTTTGAATACTTGGGAATTAATTCCTTAACCCTGATATCCTCACCTCATAGTAAACTTCAAGACCACGCTTCTATTATACAACTCTAATTTTGCGCAATCCCATGAACCACTTACACTTGTTTTTCTAGGTATCAACTTACCCAAAATTGTTTTTGGGAACATTGAAGGGACTTTATCCCTTAGTTTGCTAAGGCGTCTCCTTTTACAAGCTTTTTAATTGTCACATGGTTTAATATAGATAATTTCATACTTTAGACTCTTTAAGGTATCATAATTGCCAGTAGCAACATCTTTGAGCACCCACTTGATTCTCCACTCCTAACTTACATAACTATTCTTAATTATATAGTTTGGTTTTATCCCTTTACTATTTACTTTTGGCCTAACATATTTCTTTTGGTTCTTCTCCTCCACGCTAGGAGGATAGATTTACACTTTCTACTATGCCTTAACAAGTATTCTTATGGATGAACTTATTTGATAACCTAAGGAGTGGTTCCTCAATTTGGATATGCTCACCTTGTAATCATACACACACCAGGATTAATGTTGTTAGTTATGGGCCTTTATATGCCTATTACTAGCCTTGCCAAAATCTCTTTTGGCTTTACCTAATCCAAATAAACAGACTCCTCCTGTCTCCGCAACCTTGAATATTGGATAGCACTTTATATCCATTATTCTTTAGGGACGTAGTCCCTTGGGCTTTATTTAATGCCCTCATGATATCAAACACCACTTACTAGTGTTTTAGAGTGTTTAATATGTCCCAATGATGACCTTCTTTGATAATGAGTATTTCCCTTTATGATATTGACTTATTATATCACAAAATAAGCAATTTATCCTCTTGCAGAATATATTTAACCTTCTTATCTCAATAAAAAGTTTTAGGAAATTAAATCCTACCAATCCAATCAATTATGTTACATATTTTGCTTAATTGCCTCATAGTTGTCAAGTTCTATAGCTCATTATTAATACTTCCACACCTCCATTATTATTTGAGTCTACAAACTTGAATTGTATGCCTTCCAGCTTATGCTATACCAATCCCATTTCCATTAATATTCTTTCTATAAAGGATTTTCATGAACCAACCAACTTGACTTCAAGGCTTCATCCCTTGAGGCACTTGGTGGTCTCCACCCCATCAACTCCATGAGCCTATTATCATGACACTTTCCACTTGTGTATAGGTCTTTGCCAAGACTAAAGTAATCATTTCTCATGCTAAATATTAGTTAGCATCGCACTATAGTGTTCACATACAACTCTGCACCAAAGCTACTTTCTTCCAGTAACACCCTTCCTATGACTTTGGTATAGCACATTTTGCCATCAATGAAATACACAATGTTCTTATAGTTAGATCTTATGATCTTTTCTGTCCTTTGTAGGCTATAACACACCTCAATCCAAATGCTTCCATCAATCCTTTAGAACCATTCCTTGACTCCATTTAAGTCATCCAGCTTTTGGACTTTATTAATCCACAATTTGTAAGGTTCTATTTTTGAGGTGCTAGCTCGCTAAAATATAACTTCTTGTATTCATGTTCTACTTTTAAGGACCATCTTTGCAAGTATTACTCCAACACTTGATTATTCTTTATTCCCCTATAGGCTATTTTTGCCCCTTAAGACTATCCATCCATATGATGAGAATACCAACTCATCCTTTAAGTACACCCCTAGTTCCTTGGGTTGTTCTAGCATCTATTAGAGGTAGTTTTAACTACCATTTTAAGGACATAAGTCCTCATCTATATTTAACCTCCTACAGCCACTAACTCCAATCTCAACACCATCCTCAACTATATAAGGATAATTTTATGACTTTTTTATCATCTAGGAGTTTCCCTCATTTTTGTGATCCCAACTATAGTTGTTTATTGCAACTACATTACTCAGTTTGCTAAATCAAACACTTTTATGGATCACATCCTCAACTCTCTAAAGAAAACTTTATACAGTTCCCAAGATCCCAAAGTCGTTCCCTTATTAGCCCCTTTCTATCCACCACATTACCTACATGTTCGCATATGAACTAAAGTGGAGAGTTATACCTTCTCAACTCTCTAATAAAGGATTTAGCAATACTGACCTCTTGCCGTCGTGGCAGTAAGGAAAGAGTGTCCGTAAGGACTGGCTGACAGGTGACTTTCGATACCCAAAGTCACATTTACGACACTCTCCCCCCCTTAGGGAAGATCGATGTCCTCGTCGATGCATACTTGAGTCTAGAATACCGCCATGGAAACAATGCTAGAAAAAGTTCATGGTATTCAGACTATGTGAGAAATGCACCAACTTAAATGAGTTAGGGTAACCTCTTTGTCTAATGTGGATGCGCTACCCACTCAGACACCTTCTGGCCATCGCTGACAAGGAAATAACCAATGGAGTTAGCCACCCTTGCTACTCTAAGTGTCACCCAACTTACAAAAATGTGATACGCCCCTGCTTGTAAGGACATAAAGAGAGAAGCCAAAGGCCCCAACCCTTTTGAGCAAAGAAACCAAACCCGTTGGTAAGGTCTAGATAAACTATTGTAAATAGGCAGTTAGAGTTGTTTACACGGTCACGCCCTTTTAAACGAAAATAAGGATCATCGATAGAGAAGCGGGTTATGCGATTAGTCGATAGTAGCTACCCCATGACTAAAGATTTCATCATGCACACATAATGTCAAAGCCAGTCTACCTATACTAGCCCAAACTCAAAGATCAATAGATGGACAATATCAAAGTCATAGACAATGATATCTTAGAGACTTAATTATCAGTGGATAAATCTTAAATTAGAACACAAAGTATTCCAAGTAAGTTATCATCCGATAAACCAATATTATAACCACCAAGATCATTATATTTGGAAAATATCAAATTCACCATCCAACAAAATTCAATAGCAAGTATATCATCAAGTAAACTCAATAAGAAAACTTAACTACTGAAGATTATAGACAGTATGCCAAACTACCTATCTAAGATAACTCAAAAAACACAAAGTATCATTAACTGACAAGCACAATGTTCACGACTGTATCACCTAAAGGAAATACCATCCTAATCTATCAGAACTAACTCAAGCAATAATCAACAAAACAAAATGAATGTGGTAAAACCAACAAACACTGATTCATGCTAACTATCACATTAGCCAATCTGAATAAATCCCGGTTAACAATACCAAGGAACCAGAGTTACTCAAGCAAGTCTTAGCAATATCTTATTAATGTCTCAAACCCAAGAGACCAATCTAGAGCAAATCACAAAGAACATGTGGTATTGTGAAAAGCCATAAGTCATCAAAGAAAATAATTAATTATCATGAAAGACTATCAATCATCCTATCAATAAAAAAATGCATAGTTATTGTCGAAGAACGAATCCACCATCCCGAAGAACAATAAATCATTCTATAACAATAATAATCAAGCAAAACCCTCTAAATCATCATCAATGATTGCTAAATGCAAAAGCTAACTTTAACATCGAAGTTAATAATCAAAAATGCCTTTCCCAATAACTCCTAACAAATGGAACAATGAGCATAAAACTCAAAGAACCAAAAACTTGAAAAAGTCTATAGCCAAGTCTTGCTTAATAATGATCACAAGTCTTGCATGAACTAACTTTAATACTAAAGAAGAAATTATAGTATAACCCACAATATCCTCCTTAGCACATCCATAAACCAAACTTCATAATGCCAAAGCTAATGAAGAGCATATCTGCATCAATCCAAAAGCTAAGCTCAATGGAACTATGCTTAACAAGTGATCACTAAATGATCCGCCATGAATTCATCTATAGTAAAACATAACTCACTTTATAACAAGCACAAGAAGAATTATCAATGATCAATATATTTCAACTCAAATCTAATAAGGATTCAAACATTTCAATATGAATCACTAACTCTTCATTTCGTAAAGCTAGCATAGTCCATGACTGAATCACTTTTCAAGGAAAAGCCAAAGCTCAACCATTACTAAATAATCTTGTCTAGAACGCAACTAACTCAAACCTACCACTCAGCTCATTTCAACGCCAACATAGTTGCTAACTAGCAAATGCATAAATGCCAACAACACAAAGCCATAACAAATTATCAACACTGTCTTCATTAAGATTAATGAAACTCAATATCAATCCTACAAAGAAACATCTCATTTCACTCGAGTTTCAACATCAACAATGTCAATGACAGAGCATCACTTCAAGGCCATCAACACCAAAACAAAGCTAAAAGAAAGCAAAAGTAAATCACCACTCAAAGCTCTTTAACAACCAAGTTAACCAAAGTCAAAGATACCTTACTCAGTATCTAAGACTAAACTTTCAACAATACTCAGCAATAGATAACACATTATCAAGGAGTGATTCACCACATCCAAGACTCAATGAAATCTAACACCATAGACTAAATGCAACCAAATGATATTGACAAAGGTAGAGTCGACATGTTAACATGGAAAACCCATGTAAGTTTAACGACACGATCCTCTACAGCACCATTTGGGAAAGCAAACCCATCACTAATAAATCTTCATTGAGTGAAGTGTCAACAGTCCTTGACAAAGTCTACAAGTAATCATTAGTTCGCAAAACAACTAATAATCACTCTTCAACTTGCCTTCACAAAACCCAAACTCTAAACTCATATCATCAGGTCATATGCTTATCTAATATGAATATAATATCTCAAGTATAAGATAAAGGTTCATGGACAAGCATGAACTAAAGAACTACTCGAATCCAACTCAATTGCAATAAGCTCACTAACACATTTAGCCAATAGCTCTAAGCATCTTTTGAAGAGGCTAGCTATGCATGATCAACACTTAGTTGAAACCAAAGTAAAGACCATGAGATAGACTCATATCGGTACACAACCTCCACTTAGACAAAGCAATAATATATGTATCAACATCTTAACCTTAAACAACTAAGTTGGACATCATTATCCTCAGCCAAGGCACAGGGCCACCAAGATCAAGTCAAGATCAATAAGAGCTCACTACTCTTATAGAGTCTTAACAAAATGCAAGGTGTAACCTGCCACCTAGCACAATGCTAAAAGAAAAGCACAAGGGTCACCTTTATTAGAAAAGCACAATGACCACTTTTTGACACTAACTCCAAACTCTATCCAACTCAATTGCCTTAGCCCCAAAAGTTAGCATCTTTTTTGAGCCGCATCATACAAACTACCTACTAAGGTCTAAGCTAATTGAAGTTAATTCTAACCCCTTCACTAGTTTATACTAGCTTACGAAAACAGAATGGTTTTTGGGCAAAGTAATCAATAGATAAACCATTGGAAAAGTCTAAGAAAATTTATGGAAAATTTTCCATCCTAGAGAAAGAATGACTTTCAATGCAAACTTTCAAGACTTCAACCAACTTCTTCCTACTTACAACTTCACATAGGTTCACTTCAACATAAATTCTTGAGACTCATAGTATGCTTAAGCATCGAACATCATGCCCATATTTCTGATATCCAACACTGACATCCGCAAAATGCAAAATGAACATCCAAGGCCTAATCATGAAAACCATATCTTCGGATATTCACATTGCACTAACACTCTTCTTCAATCACCTTCAAGATCCAATATGAAGCCCAAACACTAACAAGAAAAATGACATGAAAAATCAAGCCTAAGGAAAAACTCTTCATCACTTAAAGGTATCCACCATGAGACTGCCTCATATGGAATAGCTAGTCTACACAATGGAAGGATTGGTAGATTCAGTGCGAAAATGAAGGTGCTAATACCCCTTGGCTCAGTAGGGGTTATTAGTCAATTGTCAATGAGGACATTGACATCTCT